>NC_132785.1:76526903-76829879 GCF_048418805.1 Vulpes vulpes
TCTGGATGATGGTATTTTCCCCCACAAGAATAAATATTCTCCCACAGAACGGATGGAATATAGCAGGTCACCATCATCTTGCTGCGGATTGGATTTAGGCTTTGTTAGAAACAAAGTGTTTATATTTTGTCCTTATTCCTAGGGCAGAGCCCTTACTCTTGGATGTGGAGGTTCTGAGTCTTAACTGAAAACCTGTTGTGTTTTTACCAGAATTCTTCTACCTGGCTGAGTTTAAACTCCAACTTTTGTCTCTCAAGTATCACAGGACTACTGAACTTTCTGTTCCTCTTGATAGTCTCTCAGCTTCTGTGTTTTTGTTTTTGTTTTTGGTTGTTGTTGTTGTTGTTGTTGTTGCTTGTTTTGTTTTGTTTTGTTTTGTCTTGGCTGGGTTTGTCTTTTTTTTTTTTTTTCCTGTTCACATATAGCTTAGGAGTTGGCAAGCTGCATATAAACCCAAAGGGGAAATTGCATATAAACCCAAAGCTCACTTCTCCCTGGTTTCCGTCTTCTTTGGGATTTTTGCTTCTCATGTTCCAGCCATATGATAGCTCTGAACACCAATCTCCAACTCCTCTCCTCAACTAGGACTTAGTCTGAACTCCCTTCCCCCATCCTCTCCACAAGACTTCACAAAGCATGGAAAAAGCCTGGATAAATGTAGAGCTCACTGAGGTGGCTTCCTTCCCTCAGGTCTTGTAGCTCTTTGCAAATTCTGCCTGCTTTGATGACTCTCTAATGCCTTCAAAAGTAGTTCTGTGTATTTTGTCCAATGTTTATAGTTGTTTTCAGCAGGACAGTTGTTCTGATACAAACTACTCTGATTGCTGGAACCAAGTTTGTTAATATAGTCTTTTAAGATTCTAACTCTTCATTTGCCTCTGATTATGTTCTAAACATTCTCTTGCTTTTGCTTTAATTCACCTTTTTATTGACCAGAATATTTGGTTTTTATTTATACTGTTCTGGGTCCCTGTGCTTATTAAACCCCAGGCAGGCAGGTGGCAAAAGTACAGTAGTGAAGACAGAACACATTCTAAGCAATGGGGGTACATTGTTTGTCTTCTCTTGGGTCTTCATCCGCCCTTCCAGTTTCCCTAACTAAACCTGTCAGTACCACTAGGCAACACTTGTCAATGGTGAGTCCCCTGAATCTAAAAACTAAATGTAAAAATCCAACTCCCTACCTTTAGACAACTTCACAACCCTTAAAAATATTCTACTATCTTCTGAGACCATTACAAAGATGTTACTCTTTAGAAGATAGAGGCAGATTATCATCTTTATAATCTTTGTCTTAATGATACCACCAGCATCATAAATTTTTCTTGGTATTTATTTAAATTTCACTATATTTATTTTTTATTACTGTGGCCAGAATAGCTTAGTATGTAAAACTAGTAATCATTCAATTAAATTCAGCAAACATAAAAAAAATCAGCAAACATAACTTGGATGATTATTATATAAAAAGAATTGTGTAAAACACTTTAGAAGCCCTAACAAGATTTCATCAGAGCTCTATATATTTAAATAACTGTGAATAGGTACAAATAAATTGGCTACAATATAAAGTAATAATAATGGAACCAGTTAATTATTATTGTATACATACTTATACCATCTGTTACACTAAGTGCTAGCAACATAGTAAATTAGATACTACTATTCCGTGCAATAAATAAAGAAACTGAAGAACAATGACATTAAGCAATTTGCTTAAGGCTCCCAAATTTCTATATATGATTCTAATCCAGGTCCCTTTGACTCTGTAGAGAAATGTTGTTATGGAGGAAGAAGATGCCATAAGAGAACTAATAGGGAAAATTATTTCCGTTTTGGGTAAAGAGAGAAGGCATTAAAGAGAAGATAGCATGAAAACTGGTTATTTATGGATGACCAGAATTTTCAGAGCTGGACAAAGGGAAAAAATGCCATTCTGAGCTGAAGAATATACATGAGAAAAACTATAGAAAAATGGTTTCAGGAGTTATAATTGGTCCGAAAGGCTTTACCATAACATGCATGGGATGAGACTAGGTAAGGTAAAGCTTGAAAGATTCAAAGCAGATATGGAGAGCTCCAAAAAAATATGTCAAGGATTTCAGATCTGTTTTTGTGTATTTTTTATTATTATACAATTTCTGTGGGTCAAGCACCTGGGCATGGCTTAGTATGTGGCCCTGACTCAAGGTCTCTCCTGGGATTGTAGTCAAACTATCAGCTGGACCTGAAGTCTTCTCTGGCTTACTCAGGTGGTTGCTGGTAGGATTCAGTTCCAGGATGTTAGACAGAGGCTTTCAATTTCTCATTGGTTATTGGCCAGAGCTACTCAAGTTTCTTGCCACATGTGGAGCCCCCATGGGGAGCTTACTTAAAGGCAATAAAATTCCAAGAAACCAAAAGAGCAAGAAAAATAAGAAGGATCTACCAAGATGGAAGCCAGTTTTTTTATATATACTAATCTCAAAGGTGACATTTCATCATTTCTGCCATATTCTTTTCTTTGGAAGAGAGTCAATAAGCCTAGTCTATGCTTAAAAGAAGGGGGGATTATACAAGGACATAAATACAAGGGGACAGGGCCATCTTAGTGGCCATCTTAGTGGCACCCTACCACATGGATCAACAGGAAATTATCAAACAATTATCAAAAAAAGATTTATGAATGTGTAAGTGACATAATTTGGCTATCACCAGTCATTCCCACACAAAAGACTAGAAAGTCACTCAGAACTTCTCCTCACTCAACACCAATATCCATTATCAAATCACTCCAAGGAGTTTAGTTGTCAGTACTTCCTCTTTCTAGTGGTACATAAAATAATAGAACAGTTTACAATCCCTAGTGTCTCAGATCCCATTGAAAAAGATAGGAGTTCTGTGGTACCTTCTGAGAGAGCAGTTTGTAAATACACGGTGTAGACAGAAGTCAGACCATGGGGATTAAGGAGTGAACAAGTGGTCATGAAACATTTTTGTAATCTAACACATACTTTTTTACACATGAAGCCAGATCTCTAGTAATTGACATGTCCTGTTGCTTAATGGATTACATTGCAATATTCTTTTAACTTTAGTTCCTTTATACATAGTGCCAATTTCTAGGAATGTTATTATTATAGTTTTGAAATGCATGTTGACCTGTTCACTGAAAAGTGTAAGGATCCAAAATGGTAATGATACCAGAGCATGTCCTTTATCTCCTTTTGGTTCTTGATTCTTCTAATTTAGGAAAAGCTTTATGTAAAGAAATAAAAAAAAATCTTTCCTCTAACATAAACTTACACACTCTCTTTGACAGTTTCCAAAATTTATCTCACACTTTATCTCCTTTTTTGTTACCACTGAGATTGTGTCTACATTAGAATTCCTGGTACCCAGGGCTTTGTCTTCCTACAAGTTCTCTGTGGCCAGACAAAGAGACTTGTGAACAGTGTTTATTAGCAGGAGAACAAGGCCACTGAGGATGGCTGGCATCTACTTTAGATTTTGGTGACTGCATATTTTAACATTTATTGTAGTCATATGATCATTTTCACCCCATCTGACAATTCATCCAAGAAATTTTGGTTCAATACCTTACCTCATGTTTCCTGAGGTTTTCCTGGTTATTAATCAATATTCAAATTGAGTTAGGCAAAGGCACTGACAGGTCAAATAAGTAAGTTCATTCAGTGAGTCTTAATCTTAAACTGTACCCTAAATTTCCTTTTGAACAGGACCTTTTCTAAAGGATTATGGACTTCTGTCTTGGTCTCATGGGAGGATGGTCCCATGCTTCAGAATACATTTAGTCCAATTTCATTTGTCCAAGATGTCATTTAAAGAAAAAGTGCACCTTTGTCTTCTTTGAGTGCTGATCTTAGGAACCAATCGATTATTGTGGGAATCCCACTAACCTTCCTTCTGCTGAAGTTTGCTGGTTTGCAGAATGTAATCAACCATACCTGATGTTACCTTCCTCTCCTTCCCACCACCCCCAGATGCTGCTCGGCCAAGTGAGATGGGATATATGACAATGCTTTGTACCCTTCCTGGCAACAGTGTTAAAATCTGAAGTGTTGCTTCTATTATTACTAATACTGTTATTAATTTATTGACAGAGTAGGGTGCATGATACAGGATGCAGAAGATCTCAGGAGAACGCTCACCCCAACACCAGCTGTGGGATGCTGCACAAGTCCCATAACTTTCTTATCAGTTTTCCGACCAGAAAACTTGAGATTGTACTCTCCACCTGCCTACTTCCAGGGCTCTTGTGAGCAACAAGTGAGGTAAGACATGTGGATATATTTCACAAAGAGTAAAGGGTCATAATGGTAACAATGGTTTTGAATATAATCACTAACAAAATAACGCTGTCTGGACCTTTTCCTTTCTTCCAGTTTCAAACCACCTGAAATACCTGGAGGAAAGGTAAAGCTCAAATCATGAGACTAGACAAGAAATTCATGAACTAGTGACAAGAGCACTGTAATTGGGTGATGAAACATTTCTAAGCAGGAACTGAGTAGAAACTTACCAACTTATTAACTTATACATGATTAATAAGGTAATGTACATATTAACTTATAACTTATTAACTTCTCCAATGGTATCTGGCTCATGGGACTTACAGAGAAAATGTAGCAATCTAAACAATAAGCAGTTTAATTTAGTTTAAATACATGTATGTACATGTATATATGGATCTTGTCAATGCTTTTAACTTCTCAACAGTGCTCTTGAATATTAAAAATCCACATGACCTTTTCTTTCCAAGGAAAATAAAATGAGATGCATATGGCCAGGAATAGAAAATGTCCAAATAGAAGACAGAAAGAGGTAATTCCATAAAAATCAGAGATGCTAGCTGAAATCAATGATGAGGATAAAATATCCTGGGGCACCTGGGTAGTGCAGTTGCTTAGGTACCAGGCTCTTGGTTTTGGCTCAGGTGGTGATCTCAGAGTTGTGAGATTGAGCCTTGGGCCCAGCTCTATGCTCAGCACAGAGTCTATTTGGGACTCTCTCTCCCTCATGCAACCACCTCCTGACCCCCCGCCCCCCCAAAAAATCCCATAAATTCCTTTAACCTTGTCTATGTTAAATCATGCGTAGGTTATTTGCTTCCTTTTCTTTTCTTTTTCTTCTTTTAAGAGAGAAAAAAAGAGTGCATGCATGAGGGGTGTGTGTGTGGGGGGGAGAACCAGAGAGAGAAACTTAAGTAAGCTCGACGCCCACATGGGGCTTGATCTCACAACCCTGAGCCAAAATCGAGTGGGACATTTAACCCACTGAGCCACTCAGGTGTCCCTGACTTATTTTCTATAATAAAAGAATCAGACAAAGGTAGAAGGTTTTTAGGAGATTTTCTTTTCTTTCTCATTTTCATTTGAAAATGTTCAGTTTAGCAACCACTAGAAAAAGGATTATGGTTTTGTTAAAGACATTTTTTTCCCCAAGGTGACTGCGTCTAACTCATCAGAAAACCAGAGTAAGTTAAAATAAAGTCTTGAAAATATTTCCAATCGGACATTTCCCATTGGCCATAGAATCCCCTCACCTCCCATTAACACTCTATAAAACACAGGGAATATCTGTGCAGGCTCTGGATTGAGACATTCACATTCCTGAAAGACAACTACTTCCACCCAAACAACTGGTCCTCCTTTCCTTCTTGTCAGCACTGTGTGCTGGGAGAGGCTGTGTTTGGTCTCTTTATCAGGCCCTGCTGACGAGCTGACATCACTGCAAACGTTTTCACTTATTCTTTGGCAACACTTAAATCCTTGCCAAAGGCCAGTCAGTAAGTCAGAAAGTATTGTTAGTGAGTGGCTGGGGGGAGCCGGAGTGTGAGTGTCAGCTAGCCATCGATGGTGATGACAGCAGGGAAATCTAGGAGCTGAAACCATTTTAAAGGTCACTCTGTGGGCAGAACAAAAGACCTCTGACAGGGCTCTGGGACATGGGAGCACAGGGATGCTGCTATCTGAGCACTCTGGAAATTCATTATCCTCCCCTGATTGTAAAGACCACTTTACAACCCAGTTCGGCTTAAACCAGTAACCATTTGCCTTCGCAAGGGTATAAAATAATCTGGTAGGACAGAAAAGCCAAATGATGTGCCAGTGGTTCAACTTTCTGCTTTAAAAAAAAAAAACAAACCCTCAAAACATTCTTCTTTAGCATTTTCTCCTTACCCTACAGGCTCCAGGCAGGGAGCCTGATGTGGCACTTGATCCGCGGTCTCCAGGATCATGCCCTGGATTGAAGGTGGCGCTAAACCACTGAGCCACCCGGGCTGCCCTGATAAGCCATTTTTAAAGGAACACAGATCATTCAGGAATAATAATAGCAGGCCCATGCCTGAATTGAGATCATCTCTTTGCAAAATAGGAAGAGATGTGATGTGGAAAAAAAATGGCTCAGGTTACTGGGTGCCGTAATCTGGACCTGGGCCCACCACTTGTAAGACCTGCCGAACAGATTTGCTATAGTTTATTCTCTAAAGTCTCACTTATTGTGTTATTTCCTTTCTTATTCTTTTTCTTTCCCCTACCTAAATGGAAGATATTTGTTGTGCCATCATTAAGAAGCCCAGGCAGGCCAGGACAGAACTCTGTAGTGTGGGAGCAAGAGCAGCTGGGATTGTCTGCTTTCCTCCTTATCACCACAGGAAAACAAGGGAGGAGGGATCTAAAGCATAGCATGGTGACTATAGTGAATCATACTGCATTGTATACTTGAAAGTTGCTAAGAAAGTAGATCATAAGTGTTCTAACTACACACACACAAATGGTAATCATATGAAGTGATGGATGTGTTAATTAACTCTAATGTGGTAATCATTTTGCAATGATCAAATCATCACACAGTACACTTTAAACTTCACAGTGTTCTATCTCAATGTTGAGATATCTCAATAAAGCTGAAAGTAAGCCAAAATGGAGGGAGCCCTCAAGGGAGGTCCAGTGGATACCAGGAAGGGCCTCTTTGATAAAACAAAAAAGGATGAGAGAGGTGACACTCAACGCACTATTAAGCTCACACAGAAGGCACAGTGCACATTGGCACCCACCAGAGAATGAATTTGCTTGGGTATGCCAGGCTTGCAATTCTAATCAATACCCAATGATCTACACACAGTTGATTGGCACTGCAAATAATCTGCTTAGGGGCCTGGGATATAGTCTGTAATTATTCATCTGAGTGAAAACTCTGCACTGGTTAAGTAGCAGTGAGTACCCAGTGACCCACCATGCAGTTGTATGTGAACTCCACTTGGTCTACATATCAGATAAGAGAGCCCAGACTCAGGATCCAGGGAACAGTGATGTTAAGAACGATTTGCTCAACTCCAGCTTGGTAATACTGGGTAGATTAGTTGGTTTCTGTTGGGTGAGAAGTGCGGTAGAGAGAAGAGAGAAAAAGCAGCAGCAACTATGGGCCCTTGTGAAGTTGGACTCTGGCTTAGGTGGTGAGGATGCCGACTGCTCAAATAACTGTCATTCCTGGGAAGAGTTAGCACCTCCACTGTCTCTTCAAGTCCAATACTTGCCCTCACTTCCATGTGAAAGTGAGGGGGTTTCCAGAGGCTGCTCAGGGGGTTTTCTCTAGGGGTAAGTCTTTCTATTTAGAGGCAGAGATGCTTTAAAATCACCTGGTCACATTATATTAGGTAAACCACATTTTAACAAGTGGACCCACTAAGTCACCAAATTGAGCTAAAGATCTTGGAGTTAGTCCACCTGTAAAAAGGAAATGTCCAAATCTCACCAGGTTGTTGTTGATTTTGAGTTGTAGACGTCCCACTTCCTTTGTTTGTGTCACAAGCCACTCATTCCTCTTCTTAATGAAAACAAGAGGGAGTGATTATACCTCCTGGGGCTGTGCCATTTATGCCGTCTGAAAGGCACTTAAACGAGTGGCACATTATCTCACACATCTGGAGTTTACCAAATTAGCCAATTACGCTGGAGCTCATAAAACGAGGCCTTAAATGTCATTTAACTAGAAAATATTATAATCACCAAGTGGTCTGATTGTAAGATGATACTTGGGGCAGCATCAGTGGTTACAGAAAACAAATCGTGAAACAAAACACAGTTCAAATGCCCCCCAAATGCAACCACATATTTTCTACAGTAATACTTTCTGAAGAATACCATATTTCTGAAGGCACCAGCAATCAACATGTTTCTCATTTGAGACTAAGTCTAATCCGACCTAGTTGTTTCCTAGTTATTTGCCTTGGGCAAACCAATGCCCATGCATTTTTCTCATAAGAAAACTGAGGAACATGCCGGCTGAGAGCAGACTGATGGGAAACCATGAACTTATCAGAGATCTGGAGCCATCTGTAAGGGATGCGACAATAATTCAGTTAAGATTCTTGAGTTATCAGAGGTCTGTGGTGCTGTCCTGGTACTGACAAGATTCGGTTAACTGAACATATATGGTCTCTCAGGGCTTTCATACTTCACTTGAAGGAAGAGATAAAAAAGCTGCTTTAAATTGTTATGTGATTGGAGGGTAGGAGAGTTTTTTTTTTTTTAAGATTTTATTTATTTATTCATGAGACACACACACACACAGAGAGAGAGAGAGAGAGAGAGAGAGAGAGAGAGAAAGGCAGAGACACAGGCAGAGGGAGAAGCAGGCTCCACGCAGGGAGCCCGACGTGGGACTGGATCCTGGTACCCCAGGATCACAACTTGGGCCGAAGGCGGTGCTAAACCTCTGAGCCACCCGGGCTGCTCAAGTTTTAGAATAGCTATTTAAAAATTAGAGGTTTGTAGCCACAACTTTCACATTGTCTTCTTTTCATTTAATATATAACAAAATTTGGTGTTTAGTTAAAGGTGATATGATATAATGGGAAAACCATGATATATCACTAATACTTGTGTGACTCTGGGCAAGCTATTAAACTTCTTTGATCTTCCGTTTCCCTCATACAAAATATAGACATAACGCTAGACTGTGTTGAGAATAGTGTTGTGTTGAGCATAAATGCATGAAAAAGTCCCTGGCATCGTGCCTGTTATGATGAAAAAAATAAATATTAGTCTCAGATATTTCTTTACTGATGTCTCCAGAATGTCTTAAGTTCTGTTTTATTCTCTTTGCTCTTTATTTCAGCAAGAATGGTCACTAGGCGCTTTCAGAAGAGGCAGACTGAGGGGACAGGCAGTCCTGGTTTTACATTAGCATAATTTACAATCCCCTTGCCCAGCTGTGCATATCTCAATCACTCTCTTTAGAGCAACACCAGGTACAAAAGAGACTAAAAGAACTTTCAGGAGACACTCTGAAACAGAAGGAAGTAAGACATGATGCAGGAACACACAGTAAATGGAGACACCAGCTCCTGCTTGCCAGGAGAATTTACAAAATGAAACTAACTGGCTTTAAAGGCACCTAATAACCTAGCCTAAGCATGTTTTCTGCGTTCACTGTGTCAGTAGATGGACCTATGAGTTTATTTTTGCCAAACCAGAATAAGAAGAGGAATCATGGTGATGACGGAGGACTCTCACCAGTGACAAATTTCTAGCCTGGATCCTCTCTTCTCCATTAGACAAAACAACGATGGCCTCTTTGGTAAAAGCTAACTAAGCGTGAAAATTCCATATGATAGAAATCCTTGTCTAGAATTTGGAAGGCCTTTTTTTTGGATAAAGCTGGGTTGAAAAACCATGTCTTTCATTAAACTATGATGTATCAAGGGATGCCTGGGTGGCTCAGCGGTTGCGCGTCTGCCTACGGCCCAGGGTGTGATCCCCGGGTCTTGGGATCGAGTCCCACATCGAGCTTCCAGCAGGGAGCCTGCTTCTCCCTCTGCCCCTGTCTCTGCCTCTCTCTCTGTCTCTCATGAATAAATAAATAATGTATTGATGATTTTACTTATTTTTAAAAAGATTTTATCATTTATGAGAATAATGTATCGATGCTTTTACTTATTTTTTAAAAGATTTTATTATTTATGAGAGACACAGACAGAGGCAGAGACATAGAGACAGAAGCAGGCTTTCCACAGGGAGCCCAATGTGCGACTGGATCCCTGACTCCTGAGCCGAAGGCAGATGCTCAACCACTGAGCCACCCACGTGCCCCACTTTTACTTATTCTTTTTTTTCTTAATTTAAAGAAATTTTTTTCACTTTTACTTATTCTTAAAAGAAACTTAGGAGTAGCAAAGGGACTTTGACCCATGTATTTGAGCCATTATCTTTTGTAAACATGAATTCTGAACACAGAAGTGGGGAACTGCATTTTTAAGAATGGTGACGAGCACTCTTCTCTTTCTTACAGCAGGGAGAGCTGTACAGACATTAAGAGTGATATCAGACTTTAATGTTCTTTTTTTTTAAAAAAGTATTTATTCATGAAAGACACACAGAGAAAGGCAGGGACATAGGCAGAGGGAAAAGTAGGCTTCTTGCGGGGAAGCCTGATGTGGAGCTCAATCCCAGGACCCTAGGATCATGATCTGAGCCAAAAGCAGATGCTCAACCACTGAGCCACCCAGGTGCCCCAGACTTTAATGTTCTTGAACAACAGGTGAGAAATAGCTTTCAAAACCTTTAACTTGGGGGATATAGGAAAAACCAAGAGAGATGAATATTCTTAACTATACTAATAGTCAAAGTGACTTGTGCTATATCCCTGCAGCCATAGATCAAACTGGCTTGTATGCACCTGAGTGAGAAAAATATCTTTGAAAGCAGAGTGTACTCTAAAAGCTAAATAAGAAAATCCAAAGGAACTGCTGCTTTCACTAGGAAAAAAATTCAACACAAAATGTGCTAAAAGGTTTTCTTTTCTTTTTCCTTTTTTTAAACTTAACACTATGAAATATTCTTACCCTGTATCAAAAACAACAGGCAGCTTTTTCTTTTGCATTTTTACAAATATTTCCATCTCTGAGACTAGAGCTCTCCAGCTCTCAGCTAATAACATGTCCAGATCTAAAAGCATTACAGAAGGAATGTCAATTTGTTCTAGAAGCAATTATACATACAGTTTAGGAAAAGGCCAATTTTACTATGCAAGGACCACACATGCTGTATGTTTGTTGTATTATTTGATATCAAAGCAGAAACATCAAATTCTTCCTAACACACATGAAATAAAGAGGCCGGCTAAGGAACTCCCACATCCAATTCAGAGATATCTGTTACAGCTTATAGAACTTGACAGTGCTGCTACTACTCTTTTATTGGAAAGGGACACTGCTATTGACTCTATATTACACTATGATTTTTAACTTTATATATATATTTTAACTTTATATATATATATTTAACTTAATATATATATATTTTGTAAAATGAGCATGATTTTGATCCCATTTGTCATAACTGCAGGTATATTATTAATGTATGGCACTTAGATACCGTATCTCCAGAGTAATAGCAAGAATTTGCTGATTCCTTGTCACTAGATCACCTAAAAATATTTAATCAGGAATCAAGATTTTATCATAAATTCAGAGGGTGGCCAATAGCAAGAATAATTATATCTGTTTCATTTTGCATCATTATGATTTTGATGTGATTACTTTTATTAATTTAGTGTGCACTTACTATCTCTACTCAGTGTCAAACACAGTTATAGGAGATACAGAACTAAATGAGAAACGGCTTTCAGGGGAATATATTCTTGGGGTAGGGGAGAGGAGACATACAGAAAACAGTCACAGTAAATTAGAGAGGCGCATGCTATCTTTTGTATGGCATATAAAAATGACTGCTAAAGAAAGTGTGTGGTAGAGAAAAGATGGTCAGAGATGGAAAAATGTGAGGGCATCCTTGAGTGAAGAGGGATGGTTTCTTGTGTGGATGAGGGGGTTGGTCCTGCTGGAATAAGATAAAGACAAGAATGCAAATCTCTGAGAATGTGAGCAGATCTGTTTGTAGAGCAGATCTGTGTATGGGGAATGAGTCTGGAAGGCCATAGTAGGATAGGTTCTATAACATAAGAAGCTTAGGCTTTCATCAGAAAGGATGAATACCTACCATTTGCCTCGACATGGATGGAACTGGAGGATATAATGTTGAGTGAAATAAGTCAATCAGAGAAAGACAATCCTCATATGGTTTCACTCATATGTGGAATATAAGAAATCGTGAAAGGGACTATAAGGGAAAGGAGGGAAACTGAATGGGGAAAAATTAGAGAGGAAGACAAACCATGAGAGACTCCTAATTCTAGGAAACATACAAAGGGTTGCAGAAGGGGAGGTGAATGGGGGGATGGGGTAACTGGGTAATGGGCACTAAGGAGGGCACTTGATGGGATGAGCACTAGGTGTTATAGTATATGATGGCAAATTGAATTTAAATATAAATAAATAAATAAATAAATAAATAAATAAATAAATAAATAAAGTTTAGGCTTTATATTGCAGGGCATATTTTTATATATTACCCAAATACTCCAAAAATAAACAAATTAAAACAGTATGATACTGGCATAGAGATAGTTAAACTAATGAAACAGAATAGGAAATGGAGAAATAGAGTAGAAAATTTAGATGACATATAAATGGAAGTTTAATACACAAAAAAGCTAGCATTTCCAATGAGGGAGTAAAAGATGGATTTTTCAACAAGTGGTGTTTGGACAACTGACTAACCATTTGAAAATAAAATTTAATTTCTATATACCACATGACAAATTAAAAAAATTCTCAGATGGATTAATGATTTAAATGTAAAACATATCAGAAGAAAATGTTTATAATCTTGGGGTTAGAAGATATCCCTCTTTCTAATGTGACAACAAGGTCAGATATCACAGAGGAAAAGATAGATATAACCACAAAACCACAATCTTCAAAAATTACAAGGTTCTGAAAAGTTTAAGGCACTATAGCTCTAAGACAAATGACAGGTTGGGGAAGATATCTGTAATCTATGTAATAGTTAAAGAATTAGTACCTATAATATATACTGAGCTCCTCTAAATCAATAAAAAAATCTAACATAGAAAAAATGAGCAAAGAACACAAATACGAAATTCATGAAAGAAATGACAACTAATAGTTATAAAAGTATGCTCAATCCCAGATATAATCAAAAGAAAGCTTGTAGATAATTTTATTTTTTACCTATTAGATTATTGACAGGAGATAAATGTGGGTGATAGATATACCAAATGATGATTGATAATGTTCAGTGTTTGAGAGGATGTAGAGAAATGATACTGAAGGTATACAATTGGTACATGCTTTCTGGATGATAATTGGGTAACATTTATATATAAAATGTACATATCATTAGATCCTATAATTCCAGAGGTAGTAACTTATTTATAGAAAAAAATGTATATGAACACAAATATGAAAAAACAGTATGAGGATATTTATTGCACTGTTGTGCAATAATATTGAAGTCTAATAGTGAAAATCTGCAAACAACCTAGTGGTCTGCCAAAAGGATTAATTTAATAAATTGCAGCACAGTTGTAGATACAAAAATTACTATGGTGTTGTTAAAAATATATATCCCATCATGGAAAGACATCCATGACATATGTTTAACTGAAATAACAGTTGGTAGAATAATCCCCATAGTATAATCTGCCAGAGAGGCACTGAACTAAAAAGGTTAGGAGCATGGGTTTTGAGGTCAAGCAGATCTGGATTTGAGTCCCAGTTCTATTATTTATCAGATATGTGAAAATGGCTAATTGCTCTGAGTCTTAGTTTCTTCATTTGTCCAACTGGAATGGATTCTATTAGAACTTACCTCACAAAAAAAAAAAAAAAAAAAAAAAAAAGAACTTACCTCACAGAGTTTTAAAGAGGATTTATAGTACATAGTAGAGGCTAAATAGATACTAGTTATTATTACTATTATCATTTTTTGCATACTTATTATTTTCAACCAGTTCTCTCATGAAAACGACTTCAAAAAGCCAATCTAATATCCTTTGGAAAATTATGTTGGATAGAGTCTCTAATTGAATCTATATGTCAAAGACAATTTTAGCTTATGTAAAAAAATATTCTACTTATCTAGTAATCTGCTGAATAAGGATAGCAAATTTGACACATTAATTTTTTACATAGTTCTGTTTTGGTTGAATATTCATAAGTCACAAGGCAAATAAGGAACACATTTGGACACTATATTCAAGAATCAAAATAAAGAACATTTAGATAGCTGCTGTTAGGAGAACTTTAAAAAATCCTAATGGCACTAAATAGAAATTGTCTTCTAGTTAGCAAACTGATTATTAATATCATTTTTGTGGTAGTTCTTATGTATACATATTTAGTTCTCAATTGTATTATCAGGAAAAACACAAAAAAGGTGGGAAGGCACCCTTTTAAATACTTCCCCCAATAACATCAGGAAAATGAGCCACTCAAAATGAAAAAAACATGTTGTACAGTAATATGTTAAATGCCTATGTCAACATAAACTTCATACAGAAAGAAACACACATACCCTTCTCTTCGGAAAATTGTTCGAAAGCTGTCTCCCAAGCTTTTATAACTATTTGGATCAGTTGCACATCTCTGAATCTGGAATCTAGAAAAAAAAATCAAACAAACAAAAATCCTAGTTAAGGATTTTGCCAAATGGCTTTTCTCATTTTTCAAAGTCTTAGGAAACTTAGCCTTTTCAGGTTAATCTAAAATATTCTGGTTTTTACTATAGATTTTATTGATTTATTTGCCTTATGTAATCTTTACCTTCCTTTTGTAGCCTTTAAAACTATATTTCTCTGTGCCTTAATAGAAACTAGGGAAAGGGTTTTTTCATCTGTTTCTTAGCCAGGCAGATGCACCCTGAGGCATTTATGCCTTTTTCTTTTATGAAAAGCATACACAGATGTCATAGATTGTTTTAATGTATAATTCAGAAATCTGAAGGTGCATATGAAACAAATAAGTAGCTCTATTTCTTATCTTAATTAGTGCCCCCTTGATGGTAATTTAATACAAAGGTTAAAAATACAGAGCAGCTAATACGGCCTAACTTTGATCCTGATTGTGAATTTGGAATTCATTCTGGCAGACAGGAGCCCGTGCTTAAAGCAAGAATTGCAGTTGTATTGTGATACAGTTTACAATCACTACTTCTACTTCGTGAAGGAGCAGAGTTGGTCAACATGATCCAGCTACCTGAATTTTCACAGAAGTGCCGTGTTCTGTATATAGTTGGTGCTAAACAAAAATGTCTTGCATTTTGGAAAGCTGAATTCTTTTTTTTCCTTCTTTTTGGTCAAGATTATGCATCTCAGGACTATCACCTTCAAAATTTGGAAATTTCCTGATGTGAGGATTTTAATTTATTTATTTTGTACCTTATTCTGGGGTTTGTTTCTACAGAGGTTTATGGCAAGTGCTCTTGTTTCCCTACACCCCAGCTTTTCTCCATTTTTGGGTTTCTTTAGTCTGCTCACTCCCTGTATGTAACTTCCTTGTTGCAATTCTGAGCTGAGGCCCTTCTGCTTTTCCTTCCACAATTTTACCAAAAAATTTTAATAAGATTTTTCAGAAACACCACTCCTACCATCTACTTTAAGATGTTTTTTCTCAGATTGCTCAATTTATAATACGAATACTTCTACCTCTAAGAATGATGGATTTTATGGTTCTAAGGCCCCAGGGAATTATGCTGAAAACTTACCCATATATCACAGAAAAGAGTGAATGTTTTGATTGAAGTAGTTGGGCATATGAAAGGAATGAGTATATTTTATGACTGGAAAGTGAGGCTGATCATATTTGATTGTGTAAAGGAGAGAGTTGATGATTATAATTGTGCAGGAGGGAAGCCATTCAGAGATGAGGAAGTTGAGTATTCCAGCACAGTTCTTCCTCAGAACCCACACAAATACCTAAAAAATATTTACTGTCTGATTGGGTGGATTGGAGTGGGAGCATAGAGGGCAGAACAACCATGAAGGCAGTGTGCCAATCCAGGTGGAGATAATGCCAGATTATCAATGGAGGCAACAGAAATGTAAAGAAAAGTGTAAGCTTGTTGGGTAATCCTTATTCTCTTTAAATATGTATGTGTGTGCTTGCGCGTGTTCATGTTTTATGATCAATTCAGCATGACCCCCTCTTGATCCTCTTCAACCCAGCAAGCAATATTCTACTATTGCCAAAATTTAAGACATCATAAATATTCATCTTCATAATGGTTTTGTCAAATTTACACCTCTATTAGCATGATCATCTTTAGAAGATTAGTTTTTTATAAGAACTATATTTCTAAAATTCAAATTGTATTGAACTCATCGGAAGATCATGGACCAATACAGCTAATTCATTTAAACTGTTCCAGATATAGAAGTACATTTTGTGTATGCATAATCACTGACCCAGAAGGCTCAGTAGGCAGTTTTGTCTAGAATCAAGAACATGATTTGATGGTCAGGTAGATGGACCATGTTTGGTATTTCTGGGCTACTGCATATAGATGAGTTAACTTGGTACAAATGAATTTTGTATTGGAAACAAATGAATTAACACTAAACCCAAAATAGTATAATGAGAAAACTGTATGTACATCTATACAATGAATAATTTTGCAAAAAATTTGTTTATACTACAAATAACATAGGGAGTGATTTCCAAAATATGACATTGATTGTGAAAAAAGAATCTCTATCTCTGCCTTTGCACATTTGCAGCCTATAGTCATGCTAAGTATGAAACATTTTCTTATGTCCTAGTTGGGAAGTCCATGATTATTCTCTAACTGTTCTTTGAAGAAAATAATTTAAAATAATTTTATGTATTATAAAAGTATTACATACTCATAGGTTTTTCTTATAATATCTGTAATAATTTTCGTTAAGTTCACTTCCATCAAATTCCTTTCTAGGTGCTTTTTTCCCAAATTACCAAATATTTTAAAAATAACTGTCATATGAAATAAGATCTACAGGTTTAAAAAAAAAACTCAGGGCACTATCTTCACCGTCAAGAGTCACAATAAATAAATAAATAAATAAATAAATAAATAAATAAATAAATAAAATAATTTACAATATAAAGAAAATATCCACAATGTCAAATAGCATCAGCACCAAATTGCCCAGGTGTTCATCAGACGGGGTAATTACTGCTTTCTGCAGAGGGTCAGGAAGGACTTTAGGAAGGAGAAGGGACTTGAGCTGCTCCTAGAGGATTCAGAGGAAAAAGAGTAAGCAGGAGAAAGCATTCCAGGTGGGGAAGTGAGAGAAACAAAGGCCAGTGAGAAAAAGTTGTCCTTTCAAGGGAAGTGAAGAAAGAGATCCCCCGCAATGGCAACCTCCCACATTCCCTTCAGGACAGGTGTTACAGGACTCTGCTGCAGCATTCAGTTGCTCAGGGTGGGGAGACCTGAGTGGGTTAGGTGAGGAAATTTATGAAATTAAATCAAAGCCCAGGGTAGACCATTTGACCTCTTCCTGCTCCTCAGCTGAGTACTTCAGTTAATTCTGCATGACCATCTCAGTTATGTGATCTTAGTCTTGGAAGGGACTACAAATGAGTCAGCAGAGGAACCAAAGCAAGTGCATCCCAATGGCTAGAAAAATGGCTTTACTCCCTCTTTCACTGCTGGAGTTAGAGATGTTGACTTGGTGTATGATCTTGGTGTGCTTGGGTAATGCTGAGGCAGATCTTCCATCAGCTCACACCAAGATGAATACAGAATATGGTGATTTCCTAATTAACTAGTTACCTAACCTTACTATTGGAAGCCTTGGCACTTTACTTGCTGGTTGCAATTTCTTTCTTTTTGTAGAATCTGACAGATACTATTTCTAATTTGCTATTCATTCAGTTAGTAAGACTTCTCGAACACTTAGTATGTATTAGGTATTCCACTACCTGGGGCATTACAAAGAAATAAGACATAATCCTGCCCTTTAGAAGCTTCTAGTTAGTGCAAATAGATGATTACTATATGCAAGTAATAATAGTGTTTCAGAGTATCCAGTGTCAGCCAAGGAGTTTTATTGGCACTGAGCAAACACATACTATTATTACTCTTCTTGGAGATGATCTCCTATCTATGGGTGGACTGTAGCTGACAGATAATAGTACTATATGGAGGCACTGGAGGGAAGAGGGAAAATGGGAAGGCTATCTTCGGGCTAAATATCTGGTGATTAAATTTTACCCGCCCACTTTAGGACAGGCAACAAGAACAGTGAGTGGAATCGTAAGGAGTGCTCCATTTAGAAATGGACTGATGGGTGACGCTGTGTTAATTACAAACAGGAGCAATGACACCAAAATCACATTATATGAGGAGGGTCCACAAGCTGTTGCAAAGTCGTGCCAAAGGACGGGCAGGCATGGTAAATACTAATTCCTCAGTAAAGCCGCCCACCATTCTTTCCGATGCTAAAGCAGTTGGAGGTCCCGTGAAGCCGGCTAAGGCAAGGGCAGCTGTCTCTTCTATTGCACATCTCAAACACGGCGTGTCTACACTTTGCAGAGAAAGTACATGCAGTATTTAGTTCTACCGCACATGACTTCTTTGGATCACAGACTTAGTTATCAGTTCTTCTAAGGAATCTGTTTCAAGTTGATATAATTATAGTGCATTTTGGTCAATCATGTAAAACAGCAATTTCCTTCTTCCTCTCTACTACATTTCAGCAACTTAAAAGGTTTCTCTCTTGGATTGAAGCTTTACGTCAGCCTTATCCCAATCTGCATTCTGTGCTAACAAATTCTCCCTACGCCCGGGGAGACAATTTTCCAGTTACGTCATACAGCTCTTTGTAAAATTACAAAGGCAAAGCCACACTACTCTTGATTGTATTCAGAAGAAAAGGTTGGACCTTTCCATTGTCTTAATAAAAGCAGCTTAGACACATCTGGAATCTCCATCTGAGAAACTTCCCTTATTAGAATGAAAACCTGCTGCCAAACTGGCGAATTGGACAGTGGAGTAGCTCTTGAGAAGTATTTGGGGCCTGATGTGCAGTCAGGATGAACCACAAAGAGAGGCATGCAGCTTAAACCCCATGTATGCCTCACTGCCCAGGAGCCAGCAATCTCATCTGCTGTGGTGCCAGGGAGCACAGTTCTGCATACTCCTACAAGCAAGCAGAGGGAACAGCCCTGTGCCCCACCATGCCCTACACACGAAGTGAGTTACTGTGGTAACCACCAGGGCAAAGAAGGGCTGCTCAATGTTCACAAACAAATGCACAAGCATATTTTTAAAAGCTGAAGAATGTTCTCACTCACTAAACTATTTATTTTTCTCTGCACGGGTCGAGAACCATAACTGTAGCCTTTCCCACTGACTTCGTTGTATGCCCAGCCGGTGACACCAAATTTCAGACTACTCTTGTTGATTTGCAGCCCAGTTAGGAATGCCAGGTTAGGTATTTGGCTTGTTTGAGCACTTTTTAAGAGATGGCCATAAAAAAGATAAGTCTGTAAGGAATAAAATGACTTTGCTGCCTTAAAAGCTATAGGATGGGGTTGTTTGAAAATTTCAAAATCTCAAATTTATGCAGTGCCTTTATTTGCAAAGTAATTTTATATATGTCACTTTAAAAAAATACTCATGGCTGATGGCATCTATACTGGGGAGGGGAGGCTTCAGGACACACACACATATATGTACATGTATATATAATTTATAGTATATTTATATGAAGGGTGGCAGTTGGGTTGCAAAGAGTCCGATTGGGGTAGGTTATGACACTTGTCCTGAAGCTATATTTGCATAGCACACACTCTGCTTTTTAGTTTGAGCATATGATTGCTTGTGGTGCTTTAGGGTAGGGAACTGAAGGAGATACAGGAGGCAGAGAAAGCCATCCAAGCCATCCCTTTGGTACTGCCATTAACCCCAAGCAGGGCAATGAGCTGGGTGAGGTTTAGCTGTAGTATCATTTCCAGGTCATTTTCCAGTTCAATAGTATTCTTATGCTCTCTCTTACCTTCCTATCTGCAACAACACTCTCAGAAAAGCACTCACACCATTTATCCTTAATGTAGCTTTTCAATTGAGATGCTGTCTCTCAGATCTTGTCCCCTGTAAAAGGAATTTCTGCTGTCAAAGGGGAGGCAGAAAGGCTTGTTTTGTTTCGGGTGGAGGTGCAGGGTACCTATGCCACCAAAGATAGTCTTAAGCAGTGTGTTTTTCCTGAGTGGGATTGTATGCTACCATCATGCTGAAGGCTACATAAAAATTACACCTTTGTGTCAGAGGTGAGGAACTTGGGGGAACTGAGACACAGACCAGGAGCCACCAGTTAGAATTTAAGTGCAGCCACCAATAAGCAGTGAAATCTAGTAAGGTTAGTAGCTTACTCCTTCTTGGCCTTTCTCCTCAACAGAAAAATGGGAGGGCAGACATTAGAGGACACTTTGATTTTGAAGGGACAGTGACACATAGATTTATATTTGAGTTTGTTAGCCATAAGGAAGAAACAGCATTTCATTTTGTTTTGCAAAGCCCCAAATTCCATATTTTATAGAGGTGGGAGACAGCTAAAAAAATTATATACTGACAATAAATAGTGATGAATCTAATGAAACTCCCTGCCAAGATCTTCACCGATGTACTATGAACAAAGATTATTAGTAATTACCAGAATGTTACACATGCTCTTTAATAAACACTTAAGAAACCCACTAATGAATCAGAGATTAACAGACTAAAGGTTTGCAATTACAGAACACATTAAAAGGATAACTGTAGGAAGATTAAGTAAAGATTTTAATTCACCGTAATTAGCCTATCTTACCAAAATAAGATGTTTCTCCTCTGGAGTATGTTTGCTTTCTTACTGGTTGGTTGAGCATGGCCAAAGTCACACTGAACAAGCAAAGGCATGTCTGAGGCTTTGAAATTTAGGTGGACACACCTTCCTTACAAACTTTGGGAAAAAGCCCTAGGAAGCAGCAGATCTTTAGAAGAATTCCCACCCTGTATATTTATTTCCTGTACACTGAAAAATCACTTTCCACTGAGGCTGCCCCAAAGGAAGAAATACCCACTTTCCATGAAAGGCTAACGACTAAACTGAAGAGGAATGGGGTCTCTGCATTGATCATCCCTACAGAGAGACTACATAAGATGGTGGGGAGATGATTCCATCAGTTTCCTTTAGCAAGTGCTGGGGAGAAAGGTTTTCTTTGAACATTTCTCAAAGGAATGTGAGTTGTGGGTATTCTGTTTTACTTTAGGTTAAATATAACAATAATCCACATAACACTGTCTTGGCAATGATGAGCAGTGGAGAGTCCTTTAGTCACGTTGGAAGGGTGTGATTTATAGATTTCTGCCTCCCTGTTTCTTGAGATCCCCCTCTGCACAAGAGTCAAAATTAAGAATTCTGAGGACGTGGGGATCCCTGGGTGGCGCATCGGTTTGGCGCCTGCCTTTGGCCCAGGGCGCGATCCTGGAGACCCGGGATCGAATCCCACGTCGGGCTCCCGGTGCATGGAGCCTGCTCCTCCCTCTGCCTGTGTCTCTGGCTCTGTCTCTCCTTCTATCTCTCAAGAATAAATAAATAAAATCTTTAAAAAAAAAACAAACAAACAAAAAAAAGAATTCTGAGGACGAAAAGATGGATGAGTAAACCACAGATCTTGTCCTTTAGAACAGAACAAACAGGTGGAGGGCAGAGAGATATTAGTAATTAATTATAAAACAAGGTGGAATACAGAGGCACCTGGGTGGTGCAGTCAGTTAAGTGTCTGCCTTCAGCTCAGGTCATGCTCCCAGGGTCCTGGGATCAAGTCCTATGTCAGGCTCCCTGCTCAGCAGGGAGTCTGCTTCCCCCTCTGCCTCACCTCATCTCTCCGCCCCTGCTTGTGCTCTCCCTCTCTCTCAAACAAATAAATAAAATATATATATTTTAAAAGACAACACAAGTGTTAAAGATTCTGGGAACTAGGTTCATCTGCAATTTAAGCATTGCTTTTGCGTGCTGGGTTCACGACTCAGGCCTGGCATCAATTAGCACCCTAAAATAATGCTAACAAATCCACAAGGGTCATGAGTTTGGCTCTGTCTGAGCAATGACCACCGACCAAAGTTCAAAAGCTGTACCCTTACAAATTTGGCTGCTTACCAAATTATTCTAAAAATTCAGGGAAAAGAAACATATTTTTCCTGAATGTTGCTCAGTCATTGCTCAGAGAGAGTCTCTTTATAAAAGAAACAAAGGCCTATGCCTGGTAAAAATTAAGATGTCCTTTGCCTATTTAAAGTCTCAATGTCTTTACTAGATGTAGGTGGGCTGGGCTATGCTTTGGCTTAATGTTTATGGTATTGTAAAGAAGACCAATAAATTTCTCTATGTTATTTTAAAACAGTTTATAATTTGAAGAAATATGTAACCTGGAGTGCTCAGTCAGCCTAGATAATTACTACAGATAAGGTAACACATCTTGGCAAGGCCACAAAAGCAAGGGAAATCTTCTGTGCCATGTAATTTTGAACACGCTTTTGAACAGAGCCTCAAAAATACTATCTCTCAAAAATATCAGATCAACCCAGATAGCCTGATTATACTTTAAGTAATTTCCTGTGATCCTAGACACATCTAATTGCAGTCTCCTTTCACAAGCCAGGGAGATTTAAAGTCTGATATTCTGTGACTGTACATTTTACAATTCACACTTTATACACTTAAGTATCCTATAAATGGTTCATCATTTTGTCAAATGCAAGTTTTGTTACAATAAACATTTACCTATGCATCTCTGATCAGTGTGATCAAATAGATCTAGTTTTATACATCTTACACAATTATAAGACATATGGTATTCCTAGTATATGGAATCTGTGCAAAATTTGACGTTGTAAAATGAATCATGATAAGACAGTTGATTCTACCATCTGGCACACGTTCTTTGAGTTGTTTATATTACTTATAGGATAATAACTCAGAACACTGATAATATAGTTCTAAAATTTATTTTAATGACAATATGCTAGTTAACAAGTCAGAGACAAATGATCATTAGAAATTACAACCTAAATATAATAATGTTAAACCGCAAGCAATAAAACAAGCTAATTGACATAGCTGTATAATTAAAGTGCTCCAAGCATAAACTGGTCTCAATTAAACAAAAGCCTGACTAGCATGACTTTCTGTAATTTGCTTTGTAAAATACATGTCACATTATAAAACTATGCTGATAATATCATGATATAGGGTTGCCACTTTTTGAATATACATATGTGTGTATTTATGCATATATTTAAACTCTATATTTAATGTCAACAAATAACCTGATGCACCTACCTACATTTTCCCAAGTGCACTGATGTAGGATGGCCATTACAGTGGTTAATAAGCATGAAATCAAATTATACCTGGGAAGTGAGGGAAGGATGGATCACAGGTTGGAAAATAACCCATTAGCAAGGTAATGAGAGTAGAGAGGGTGACAACAGCTTTAGCAATCAAATACTGAAATTGCTACAGTCATGACAAGTATCGTCGTTTTCCCATATTCCCCAAATAATTATAGTCTTAAAAAAATTGACCCTCCCTCACCAAAAAAAGTTAGCTATGTTCTTTCGCTCTCTGATCCTCCCCGCCTACCTCCTTGGGTCAACAGGTTTTTCTCATGTTCATCAATGGCATCTGCTGCCTGGTGTCAGAGACTACACGACGTCATTCTCACCTGTTGAACTTCAGCTTATTGCTCAGGATGAGACTGAAGTTCTTGGTTTCTAGCCTCCATCAACGATTTCCAGAACAGGGAAATAGAAAGCAGTCAAATCTACCAAAACCCTCTCACTGGCCCTGGGAACTGAGCCACTTCACATAAACTAATTATGTACTAGAGACCATAAGCCAGGGTCCCAGTGAGGGAGAATTTCAGGGAATACAGAGTCTCTAGAGACCTAATATACCATTCCATTTTATTTTAACTGATCAAATGTGCCTATTTTATGGTTTATTTAGCACTGATAAGAAAGGATGTTTTTCAATAATGTCAAAGAAAGAAAGATTAAGAGAGTGGGTGGTTTCTTTGCATTCATAAGCATAAATGCTTATGCTAGAAATAAATCTGGGGGAATGGAGGTAATAAACTTGGCTAGTAAGGAAGAAAACATGCTTATGCTTATCAGAGTTGAGGAAAATTTCAAGGGAAGTTTTTATTTTTATACCAAGATTGACCTCATATGTTACCAAGATTTGGATCAGTTATTATTGATTCCAAATGAGGACAGAGTTTTCAAAAGCATTTTATAGGTGGACAGGACCCAAAAATGACCAAAAAAGTGGTGATCATAACGCTTACTTGTAAATCACTTTCAACTTTGAGAGCATTTTTACATATGTGATCTCATCTCAGGGGTCTCCTCAATTTCACAGTTCCTTATATTTGTAGGATAAAAATCCTTGACAAAGGTAAAAAGAAAAAGTATCAACTTGGAGCTAGAAAGGCATCAGACTAGAGGGGATAGGTTTCCCTGAAGTCTCTTACCTGTATTATATATTTCTGCCTCTAGGTCAGAGAATGTCCAATAAAATTCTTTCTCTAAAACCAAGCTTTTTTCATCTGTTAAAGAGGGAATAATGTTACTTGCACACTACCCAATTGACTTTGAAGTTTATCTCTGGAACTCTAAAAAAAAAAAAAAAATCAACTTGAATTCACTGTTCTGGGGAAAGCCAGGTTTCAGAGATGAATTGATTGTGTTAATTTTATTTGATCCCTCATTGTCTAGAGTATAGACTGTGGGTGGAGAGGGATCTCTCATGGGGGAGGTGGGAGGGATATCTTTGTGGAAGAATTTGGATGCAATCCTATTTGAAGAACAAGACATCGTGTGACTCCTTTCAGCCCTCTCATTGTAGACAACTGGGAATGATACATTGTAGACCGAAAAAAAAAAAAAAAACCAAACAAAACAACAACAACAACAAAAAAAACCCAAGCAACCTTTCTATATTTATTTAGCATCTATTCTATGGGGTTTATTACCAAGCCTACTGTCTGTGTGGGGAACACAGTCAAGACCAATATCAATTGACTGTAACTTCTCTTTCTCTCTCCCTAACCCCCATCCTCTCTCTAACTCTACCTTTTTCTCAACTATATGGCTGTAATAATGAAGATTCCATTATGACATGAACCTATGCTCAAGAGAGCCCCTGTGGAAGGGTATGGTTTCATTATCATCAAGTAATATGCTAAAAATACTGAAAATCATGTAGAACACTGGCAACAGAAGAGATGCGTGGATTATTCCCACTCAGGAGCAGGCCTAAACTTGGCCACAGAACTTGTACAGGAAACTATGCTTCACCAATTCACCAAATATTTACTAAAAGACAACTAATATTTTTGGCCAAATTATAGGTGGGTAGTTTGGCAGGTAACAAAGCACTTCCAGACAGTTCCAGTCATTTAATTTCATAAAATGACAATCCTATTCCAACCAGCAACTTTTACATAAATGTAACTTTCCATTTTAAAACAATGATCCTAAAACAAAAACAAAAGCAAAAAAAACAAAACAAAAAAAAAAACAAAAAAAAACCCAACTAGCTCTCTACTCTACAAATTAAGATCCAGATTAATTGGATATCTTGGTTAATGTAGGTTCCCTAAAATCTTAAAGTCTAAACATAAAAGATTTATTTAAAATGAGATCCAAGGGGCACCTGGGTGGCTCAGTGGTTGAGTGTCTGCCTTTGGCTCAGGTCATGATCCCGGGGTCCTGGGACTGAGTCCAGTATCAGGCCCCCTGCAGGGAGCCTGCTTCTCCTGTTGCCTATGTCTCTGACTCTCTCTGTATGTCTCTCATGAATAAATAAATAAGTAGGTAAGTAAATAAATAAATAAAATCTTTAAAATGAGACCCAAGTGAGACGCCTACAGCAAACTCATAAGAATTAAATCTTCTCCTTCAAACTTCTGCTAGGGTGAGTTCTGGTTGTGTCTGATAAACTCTGCTCGTTTGCACTCAATTAATTATCATGAGTTCCAAGTGTGACAGATTTTTTTTAATGGTTAAAAATATAAGTTTTATGTATATTTTACCATAATTAAAAAAGACAAAGCCTTGTTCAACTTAAGGATATTTCATAGCTCTTTCACCATCTCCCAAAGCTGTTCCCTAAAAACCAGTGTGGTTGGGAGTTTGATTGAAACATTAGCTCAAAAAGAAAAAAAAAAAGAAAGAAACATTAGCTCAAGGGCAGCCTGGGTGGCTCAGCGGTTTAGCATCACCTTCAGCCCAGGGCGTGATCCTGGAGACCCGGGATTGAGTCCCACGTCAGGCTCCTGCATGGAGCCTACTTCTCCCTCTGCCTGTGTCTCTGCCTCTCTCTCCCTTCCTCTGTGTCTTTCATGAATAAATAAATAAAGTCTTAAAAAAAGATTAGCTCAAGAAGACAGTAGTGCTGAAGGAAGGTTTTTGGGTGGTGGGTGTGGGGGTGTGGTAGCAGGGAGCCAGGAAAGGCAAAGTGGTGGGGGAAAAGCATTTAGTGCAGAATACTCCTGGAGGACCCTGAGCTTGTCTCATCCCTCGAACATAGCTGGATGTTATCAAATTATTCTAAACACCCAAGAAGTCGATCAGAGCTCTGAGAGAACAAAAACTGCACTACACGTAGTAAAGCGACCACTATTTGGAAGGTAGGAGGTGCAGAAAGTTCACCTGGGGGAGACATAGCTGAAGACTAAATTTAAACATGGAGTTTTAGCTCCTCCTTCTGCAAGCAAAACCTTATCATGAAGTATAGAAGAGCAAAAAAGTGTTCTGGAACAGTGAAATTTACAAAGAAATTTACAACTGACATTTGAGGAGTGCCAACCCTGTATGGGGCACTTACATGTTAAGACTGCTTAACTCAGACATTGATCCTGATATAGAAATATACATACCACGGGCACCTGGGTGGCTCAGTCTGTTGAGCATCTGACTCTTGATTTCGGCTCAGGTCATGATCTCAGGGTTGTGAGATTGGGTCCCGCACTGGGCTCTAACTCAGTGAGGAGTCTACTTAGGATTGTTTCTCTCTCCCTCTTTCTCTGTATGTGCGTGCACACACACACACACACACACACTCCCTCTCTCTCTCTCTCTCTCTCTCAAATAAATAAATCAATAAATCTTTTTTTTTTAAAGACGTTTGCATTCTAATAAGAGAAAAACCTGTGGCATTTAAACATGAATAACAAGCAAGTCTTCCCAGATTTGTATTATTCTTGCTTGCCGCCTTGAAGAGTACACAGGAAATCTAACATAGCATATTCCTAGTGCTTGGGGGGCAGTGAAGGCCTTCTGAAGGAGAATTCTCCTTCTGTGCTGTTACAGATCTGGGATCTGCTCAGGCCTCCCAAGGCTTGCAGGCCAGTCCCTACACTAATGGCCTCACAGTGCTTTTCTGGTTTTCTCTGTATGGTTTTGTTCTATCCCTTATGGCTAAGCAATGAGCTATCTTTTCTTGCACATCATCGTGTCTGCCCCTAAGCCACTCTCCCCTACTTCCATCTCCTCCTCCCCCTTTTCCCTCCTGCATTCCTCCCGTGACCTTTAACTCACCACTTAAAACCAGCAGTGAATGAAGGATGAGATAACTCAGCTTGGTCATGGCTCTTAGTGAGGGCTGCAGGGTCCATATTATGAGTCAGGTCCATGAGCATCAGTGCCTGGCTTTTGTAACATCTCTTTTGGCTGTTCAGAGACCATTTTCTGCATGTGTTTTGTTTCTCAGTTCTGTGCCAGAGTTGAGGTTCTGAGATAAGTGGCCTCTGGCTGAGTTTGAACTTTCCCTGAGAATGGGCTGCCCTGAGAGGAGAGAAGGGCAGATAGTTTCCATTTCCTGCTAGTGTCCTCTTCCCTAGGCTCTGTAGAGTACCTTAGGCAGGTACAGTCTCTCCTGCTCATGGGAAGACAGTCTTGCTGCCATGTGCTCCTGTTCCTTTGGGGTCCTTCTTCTCCATGGGTTTCATAAAGAGTTCTGTTACTCCTAGAAACTGAAAAAGAACTAATTTATAGCTTACCATAAGGATAGTGAGGATGACATATAGCACAGCTGATGCCAGCCATTTGATTTCTTCTTCATTCTGTTCCCCTATTTGTTTTGTGGGTTCTGTTCCTGTTTGTTCAAATAAAATGCCCTCCCTTTTTCTTGGTATATTTTCCACTTGTGCATTATGAACTATATGGTTTCTGTAATTTAGATTCTCATAAATGCATGTTTAGTTTGAAAATTTGTGGAAAATATTCTTTTGAAAAACCTATATTTTTCAGAATTCTGACCAAATCACTGTGGTTTTCTGTTGGCACTGATGATATTGCACTACTCCTTTTGGGAGAGAGAAGAGAGAGAGAGAGAGAGAGAGAGAGAGAGAGAAAGAGAGAGAGACAGAGAAAGGAAGACAGAAAGAAAGAGAAAGAACCACTGCAAAGGATTCTACTTCCCAGTACAAATACTTTTGGAACTGCTAAGCCCATTCTCACTCATGTGTGTTAGGTCAAATTCTGGCAGAAATCACAAGACAGCTGCAATTCCATACTTTGAAATGTCCATTAAAAAAACTCTAGATACAATTTATAGAATAGTTGGCAGGTATTCCCTGTTTTTTTTTTTTTTTTCATTCCCTTGAATGTAGACAACTTTTGGAATAAAGGAAGGGGAGAAATGAGTATTTTCAATGGTGAAGTCAGTACATTCACAACTTTAAATGCAATGCCAAGAGAACTTTCTGCAATGAAAATTGGTTTGTGTGTATATTTTTAGTAATATTACTTGTGTTGGATTCAGTTTCATCAAGAGAATTAAAAAGCTGTATAATTTCTGAAAGTCTGTAAGACTGAAGAAAAAAATTTACCACAGGTAAACAAATATACAGTGGAAACATCACACTTTTAGATTCAAATAAGGAAAGTTTTCTTAAAAATCTCAAGTTCAAACATTCTAGAAGTTTAAAGGCACAGATGACTTTTTTTTTTTATTATATTGCAATACCAATCCTAAATGAATATGGCTGTACCAAGGGCTTTGGTTGCTAGTACTGACATGTCTCAAAGTAACTCACACCAGGGAGGAAGTGGTTATTACAGAGGCGGTGTGTGAGAAAAGTGTAATGAGGTCTCCTGGGAACTGGGACTGGGACAGGGGAATCCATCAGGGATGGTGGTGGAAGCGATAAGCAGTCCACTAAAACCTCCTGCTCCCTTTTTCACTGTGTGATAGTTTCATTGTGTCAGATAGTTAAGTACATCCCCAGTGCCCTGTAAGGCCAGCTGTAGGTCATGTGACTAGTTCTTTTTAACGGAATCTAGGTGATGTAATGTGTCACTCTCAGACTGAGATTTTTATAAATGGGGTTTCTTCATTCTTTCTCCTGCTTCACCCAAGGTACTTTGCCAGATACATCTTACATCAACACCAGTTATACCTGACATCAAATCTGTATCACCTGCAAGAAGGAAGCAGAGGATTCTGAAGCTTTGGTGGGTACATAGCTACAAGATGAAAGGAGGCTGGATCCCTGTCTCACACATACTTTATTTGGATAAACACTGAAATTTAGGGGTTTATTTGTTATTGCAACTAGATTTGCTTAACTGATCCAAGGACCAACACTGTACTGTGTCTCTGCCTCTCTCTGTAGACCAGTTCCTCTGGTTATTCATGCTTTCTGCTCCTTCCACAGCATGAACTGACTTTGAGAAAGTTACCCAGCCCTGGTGTAATACGATGCAGGCCTAGTGCTCACCAGTAACTCCTTTCTGCCATGCCACTGTGTATGCCAAATATCTTTTGTTTGCTCCTTCAGACACACTTTTCACCCTTTTCCATCCTGTTGTCCCGAGAGGTGATCCAAATAGATTGTATCAAAAGAATCCAATGTTTCTGTCTTCCAGTTGGATTTGGTCAATGAGAAGCTCTGGCAGGTGACAGGAGGAAGGGAGGAAGATGAATTCGGGATATTTATTTGTCTGGTTCCTTCCTGTAGGGTTTCCTCAGGCTTGTCTCTGTCAACAGAAGTTCACAGCTTCTCTCTGGGAGCCCTCTCTTCATGACTTTCAAGTTTTGGTAACCTTTCCTTTTATGCATGCTTTTTGAGCTTAGAGGTAGTGATGGTTTTACTTCCTGCTGCTGGTAGCCTCAGCATCCTGAGTTCTTCCTTGTGATTTCTTTATATCCTGCCCATACTTTTGTTGTGAATCCTTTTATAAATCTCTTCAGATTATCCTAATTTGAGAGGACTACTTGTTTCCCTTTCACTTAAAAATCATATCTCAGTTAAAATTCTCTAAGTAATCAGATGTCTACCACCGACTCTCTTAGCCATGTTCACAGATGGAGTTTTTGTGCAAATATAGTCTCAAGCATATCCCTTCAGCTGAGCCTGTGAATGATGGCAACTTGCAGAGAAAGAGGAGGTTTGTAGGTATCTCAAAACATGTCTATCCAATAATACATCTTCATATCTTCTGGTTAAAGTTCCCCTTCTTTTATCACTCCTGTAGAGCTAGATAATTGCCATCGCCAGTATTTTTTTTTCCTCTAGTGGATTGCCTTATCACTGAGAGAACACATTATTACTTTTTATAGGAATATGTATTATGAACAGTGTATGTTTCTACTATAACATTTAGAATCCAAGTCTTTAGATTTCAAAATGGAAATGCTTATAAAAACAAAACAGGAGAAAAGAGTAGAAATAACCACAGACTAGTGTTTTTGTCATGTTATTTATTTTTTTTAAAGTTTTTATTTATTTATTCATGAGCGACACACAGAGAGAGGCAGCGACATAGGCAGAGGGAGAGGCAGGCTCCCCTCAGAGAGTCTGATGTGGGATTCGATCCTGGGGCTTTGAGATCACGCTCTGAGCCAAAGGCAGATGCTCAACTGCTGAGCCACCCACAAGTCCCTGCCATGTTATTTTTTAAGGGGAGAAACATCTTTGTACTTACCTGGAACCATCCTGAATTTCAAATTCATTTCTCTCTTATAAGCTTGGTATTACTTATTGTATAGTCTCATGACTTCAATCGTCTGTACAGGTTTAAAATGAAATAAGTTTCATCACAAGATAACCTTATTATGCCAGTTTTGAACTGATTAAAGATGAAAATATCTCTTTGGTGTTCCTTAATCTTTTATAAGATGCATTAACTTAGAATGAAGCCACAGTGCCTGTAAGACTGACAAAAATGTTTTCTGAGAAATCCAAAATGGAATCTACTGGATTAAATTCCAAACCAAATTAGGAACATTGAAAAGCCTCTTAAATACACAATGTTCTTTTCCTTCAAGCTATTTGAGAGTTGCAGCTGAAGAAATTCGTGTGATCTTTTCCAAGTATAAAATTTGAGAAAGATCAATACATAGATATGCTGAAGTCATTTCCATGCCTGTGTCTTTGCTAGTTTGATAAAACTAGCAATTAAATAGAATCTTCCAAACATAAGGGATTGTCAGTATCATCTAAAAAAAAAATCAAATCTCTCACTGGAAAACAGAAATCATCAGTTCCTCAGGACATTATTGTAGAGAAGATGGAACTGTTTATGGAGAGATAGTGACTTGAAAGTCACCAGAGTGTAATGAAAATTAAAAAGTGTTTTTTGGGGGCAGCCTGGGTGGTTCAGCGGTTTAGCGCTGCCTTCAGCCCAGGGCCTGATCCTGGAGCTCCGGGATCGAGTCCCATGTCAGGCTCCCTGCATGGAGCCTGCTTCTCCCTCTGCCTGCATCTCTGTGTCTCTCTCTGTGTGTCTCTCATGAATAAACAAATAAAATCTTTTTTTAAAAATGTTTTTTTCTTCCACGTCAACCTAATGACTATGAAATAATACACATATCTTCCTTATAATGAGTCATAATAATGATTTGAGATTTTCTAATTTAAATGGTATGTCCTTTTGTTTTTCCTCAGACAGGTCAAGAGACAAAAACTGGAAAGTTTGGGTCATATGGATCATGGCAGCACTGCTATGTCTGGAATTTTCTTATAAATATCCTATTGCTTTGAGCCTCACAGGCCTGGCTAAAACAGCAGGGACAACCTCATTTGCACTTTTATAGTTGTAGGAGGATTTTCAAGAGTTAAAACAATTTTCTATAATATTCCATATTAAGGATTCTAAAGTGTGATCATTACACCTTTTCACACTTTTCTGTGAGCTGTCAGTTTCGAAGTAATTTTTAAAAAAACAAACAATTTTATTTTATTTATTTATTTTTAAAGATTTTATTTCTTTATTCATGAGAGACACGGGGGGGGGGGGGGGGCGGAGACAGAGATAGAGTCAGAGACACAGGCAGAGGGAGAAGCAGGCTCCATGCAGGGAGCCTGACATGGGACTCGATCCTGGGTCTCCAGGATCAGGACCTGGGCTGACGGCGGCGCTAAACTGCTGAGCCACGGGGCTGCCCAACAAACAATTTTAAACAACAACAGGAAGGCATTCTTGGGTACTCAAAAGAATCTACTCTGCAACATTTTTTTACTGCCTGTTTGCAGTTTTATGTCTTTTTAAGATTATTTTTTAAACACTATAAATGTTGCTACCTTTGTGCCCCTGTGAAAATCATCACTTCAAAGGAATGTCTTGTGGCACTATATAATAACTAAATAAATCTCAGAAAACAAAGTGGATGGGGCCATTTGTGTGTGTGTGTGTGTGTGTGCTATTAAACAACAGAGAACATTTTATCAGAATCTACTTTTACTTAACTAACATAAATGTTCATTGTTTACCAGAGTTTGAATGATTTCACTTTTCTTAAAATTAGGAAAATACTAATATTTCACTAAAATGTGAAACTTCCAAATAAGTCCATTAAAGTTAATTTTTGGGATGCCTGGGTATCTCAGCGGTTGACCGTCTGCCTTCAGCTCAGGGCGCGATCCAGGATCCAGGATCGAGTCCCACATCAGGCTCCCTGACTGGAGCCTGCTTCTTCTCCCTGTGTCTGCCTCTCTCTGTGTCTCTCGTGAATAAATAAGTAAAAACCTTTAATAAATAAATAAAATTAATAAAAAAGTTAATTTTTCAAGCTACCTATAAATTCTACAGTAAACTGTACCAGGCAGGCATAAGGATACTGAAAAAGATGACATACAGGGAAGTTTAAAAAATCAGAGTCAATGAGAAGGGAATTCAAAGTAAATATACAGTACTATTAAAATAAATTTTATACACACACACAGAGAAAATAAATAAACGCTTAAAGGAGATAGGATATACAAATTGAGTTGATGGATTGGAGAAAAGATGGGGTTAAACAGAGAAAACTTATTTGAAGCAGCTAACTTGTGATGCCCTGAAGGACGATTCTGGGGGCAGTGAGCAGAGTGTTTTCATGGCTGGATGGGAAGCTAAACCAGCACAGAAAAGGCCTTGTTAGAGGGTTTTAAAAGGAGACATGTGTACATCAGTAAGGGCTGATAAGACCTTTTCCTAAAGAGTAAATATACAATTTTTGAAAGCTTAGGAAGGATGTTCTAGACGTATAGGGGAAAAATGTACATGAAAGGTTGAAAGGAAGTAAGTACCTGAACAATAGGCAGAAGTGAGAATAAATTACCCAATAGGTGATTTGTATCTATTTAGCAAAGGGCATCAGTGTCCTCTGAAATTGGCTCTGTGAAGGGAGAATCGTGCCAGACCAATTTAATTTCCTCCCACCGAAGAGTGACAGGCAATATCAACTGACAGGAAGCGCAGTAAAAAAAGGATGTTAAAACAGGCCAGGCATGAGAGAACCGAAATCTGGAACACAAATCTGATAAGGGGTTTGGCAAGGTAAGGAAACACGTAGGTAGAGACAGACCTGGGTTCAAATTCTGACTATGCCAGTTATCCACTGCATGAACTTGGACAGGAAATTTAAATCTTTCTGTTTCTTTATTGGGAAAAGTGATACCAACCCTTACCATTTGCAGTGAGGATTGAATAAGACAATGTGTATAAAACACTTGGTACCTGTATTTCCCAGTAAATATTGGCCTCCTTCCACTCCTTCTCAGCCCAACCTCTCCTCCCTTCTCTCTCTCTCTAATACACCTTGGAAAGGCTAAGAATTAAGTCTTGTGAAAACAGGAAAAGGGACACAGCCCCACTTCCTTTTACTCTTAAACTCTTATTACAGGTTTCCTGGCTCTACAAGGAACCATTTACACCCACTGGCATTCTCATAGTGTTTCCTTGTCAAATGTCAAGAAGCTGAAGGAAACAGCCTCTTTGGCGAGTGATATATATATATTTTAATTCTCTCTCTCTCTCTCTAAAATGCAGTACAAACGTGAGTATGACCACCAACCAATGGTAACCCTATTAATGCTTAAAAAACAGTCATCCCACCATGTCAAGTTTACAACTACAAACTTAAACTAGGATATCAGTTACTTTGTTCTTAGAGATTTGTCCAATTTGCTCAAGTAAACAAAAATCAATTTCCTAGCATGCTCTATAACATCTCGATAACAATTTAACACCTATGCCTAAAGAAAGAGTCGGGGATTATACAATCACTTAGAATGTATTATTTCTAGACTGGGTAGACATAAGTCTTTGAGGATTAATTTCATGCTGAGGGTTAAATTTCACTTTCATGATAGGCTAACCATTGCCTGGGGCTGCACAGATAATGAACCTGCCAAGGGATTAGCAAGGAAACACTTGTGTTATTATAAAGCGGGTACACTTCCCTTTCTAACCAAGTTCATCCTACATGACATTAACAAATTACTCCCTCTCTCTGCCCAACATTTCAATATAATGTGAGCCAACAAGTGACCCTGAACCAATAGGACACGAGATAAGATCTTCTCAGTGCATGAATGGCTATTAAACTTGTCTGTGAGAGCTAGACCTCCTGCAGGGAAACACAAGGCATTTTATCTCCATAGGCCCCTGCCTCCCCTGCAGAAACCTTTCTTTGGTCATAAAGCCTCTAAATGGACACAAGGCCAAGAGGTAAGAATGTCTTAGCAAAAATATTTAGCCTACAGAAAAGGCACTCTCCAGAGAACACAAATGACACAATTCATTTTTTACAAACTCACAAGGATCTAATATCTTCAAAATAAGAATTTAATGACAGCATTTGCTAAAGTATGTGTTCAGAAAGATTTCTGATTTATTAGATAAAGATATTCTTTACTCAACATACTCTGTTTTAAGTAACAGCTATGTTTACAGACATCAGATCTGTTGGCCTTTTCTCAAGATTTCATTCTCAGAAGATCATCTTCTCCTGCTGGCAGCTAGAGAGGAACCCTACTGAATGACACCATTGTCTCCCTCCAATTGTGGTCTTTAGGTACTTGTCCTGTTCCTACTATTTGACCGTGAGCTCCCTGAGGGCAGGGAATTAGTCTTACTTTTGCATCCAGAGTCTGATCAAATATCGCCACAGAGTGGACACTCAGCTCCTTTGGCAAAATAGAATCTAACCAGCCTCTATCTGGACCATATCCTGATCCATTTGGGATGAAGAAAATCTAACAGGTAAACAGAATATGTGGCTCCTGTTATATATGAAGTTATAGTGTCGGAGTGTTTAGTATAAATTAGAAGTGCTTTTGTGAAAAAGCTGATCTGTTACTGAATGGACCACCTGCTGCCCAAATGAGACCGGCTACTTCTGTAAGTTGCCAAAAAGCAGTAGAACGAGAGATGCAGAATGTTTAGGATATTCATTCGTATCAGCTACAACACAATGCAGTGCAGACCACAAATAGTATGGGAAAGCACAGCATAATTTTACAATACATCAATGCACCTCTATTCAAAATATTGTCCTGTGTACAGTAGATCCTGTTTCTATAAATTCACATTCTTACTTGGCAGCTTGAAGGCTTTAGAATTGGGCCCCTAATGATCTCATTGCATTTTTATTTTATTTATTTATTTATTTATTTATTTATTTATTTATTTATTTATTTTTATGTATGAGAGACACAGAGAGAGAGAGAGAGAGAGAGAGAGAGGGAGAGGCAGAGACACAGGCAGAGGGAGAAGCAGGCTCCATGCAGGGAGCCTGACGCGGAACTCGATCCTGAGACTCCAGGGCCACACCCTGGGCCAAAGGCAGGCGCTAAACCGCTGAGCCATCCAGGGATCCCCTCTCATTGCATTTCGTGTATATTCTCAGACTAATGAAATACATAACTCTTAAACACAGATGTGTTGAATGCTGACGTGCAAGAATTAGATAATGAAGATGGAGGGATCTGAGCTTTGAGTTCTGAGCTCCGTTAGCCTGAGGCATGATACAAGCCCCCGGTTGCGAGGTGGTTTCAGTAGATTGGTGCATGTGGGTATCATAGCACCTGGGCAAAGCCAGAGCCAGTGGCAGAGAAAAGGATGCAGACGGTAACAGTTTCCTTCAACAGCTTTGGTAGTTAAGAAAAGGAGAGAGGAGGCTATAAACAAGAGGAATGACCAGGAAGGCTGTTTTTTGTTTTGTTTTGTTTTTTTAAAGGATGTGGGAGATGAGCATATTTGTAGTTAGAACAGCTAGGTTAGGGCAGCCCGGGTGGCTCAGCGGTGTAGCGCCGCCTTCAGCCCAGGGCGTGATCCTGGGGACCTGGGATCAAGTCCCACGAGGGGCTCCCTGCATGGAGCCTGCTTCTCCCTCTGCCTTGTGTCTCTGCCTCTCTCTCTCTCTCTCTCTCTCTCTCTCTCTCTCTGCATCTGTCATGAATAAATAAATAAAATCTTCAAAAAAAGAAAAGAAAAGAAAAGAAAAGCCAGATTAGAGGGACAAACAGAGGAAGCGAAAGAAAGAGAGGATAGAGTGAGTCCTCGAGAAGTAGAATCAGAAGGACCTGATGGCAGAAGAGAGGCCAGATACTTCCTCATTAGCAACAAGAATCAAGAAAGACAAGAGAAGTAATGCAGGATTAAGCTAGAGTAGAAGAGTTCTGAAGAGAATCACGTCAGGTGTCCCCGGCAGAAAGAGAGGCAGGTTGGTCTGCAGAGGGTTGTGGGAAGGGATGTGGCTGGAGGCTTGTGCAGGGGAAGCTCAAGTGGGGGCCCAGGAAGGAATCCACTAGAGTTGCTGTAGGACCAGAGAACATGGGGCTGGGCTCACCCAGGGTGGAGATGGCTGACTGCAGGCATCCAGACTGAGAGCCAGGCAAAGTGAGAAGAACTAGGAGAAGGGCTAAAGTGGAGGACGAGGCGCAAGAGGAGTCAAAGGGCAATCATTTTGAAAGGGACTAGGAGCAGGTGCAGCCCAGGGAGGGAGACGGTGGAGGAGCAAGGGAAGGGGGAATTTCAGATTTGACATCAGCAAGAGGAGTTTTACTGTCACCACCCCGCAGGGAGAGAAAGGCCAGGGCTGGCACAGACACTGGGGGGAATGAGAGGTTAAATGTTTGGCCACGCTGAGGTCGAAAGGCTGAGTGTGCCATCGGGGAATGGGCCCTGGAGTGCTGGATGGTTAGTGGGGTCATGTCTGGGCCATTGGTAAATGGTCACGCGATGGAAGAGAAAGCTGTGGAGTGGGGGGCGAGTACGATGGCAAAGGCAAGTGGGGAATCTGCCGGCCCCTGGGTGGACAGGAAAGAGGAAAAGCAGCAGCCTTCTCTGGAAGGTTGCAGGGAGTATCAGAGAAAGCCAGGCAAAGAGGCAGAAGGAGAGGATGAGATGATGTGAGAGGCAGAGGCAGACAGGGCCGGTGAGCAGGAGTTAGTGGTGGAACAAGTTTAGGGAGACCTCGGGCTGGCCTTGCCTGGCATCAGAGAACAGAGGCAACAGTGGGCATCCCCTGGTTTTGCAGTTCCTTGGTTTTCTCTGCTCCAGTGGCCTCTGTCCCAACGACACTCCCCTGACTCACCAATATAGCTAAAGTCTGACTGGGTCACACTGGCAGACATTCTGCCCCCGTGAGCTCCAGATCTGACTTGTGGCTGTCTTATCCTTCCAACTCTTCTGGTGAATGAGCTGAGCTCTTCAGTACTGCAACCCAGTGTCTGCTGCTGTCTCCACCACCCAATCTCAGGGCAGAAAGATGGGCTCCAGGTCTGCAGCGAGCACTGGAACCAAATCATCATCCCAGAATCAATGAAGAGATTATAGATCGAGGTGTGCCACAGCTTTGCTTTCCCCATAGAAGGATGATGTAGGCAAGTGGTTTTATGATTATAGTCCTCACATGAAACTAATAGTTTAGGAACGGAAAGAATTAAGTCAGAGTCAAGAGGTAGACTGCGAAGAGATGGAGTTGGACAGAGGTGGGCAAAGTGCTCACAGCTGCCAGGGCTCGTACTCTGCTTTTTGCCTCTGGGTGAGGATTTGGGCTTGCTGAGGTGGAGTTCATATGGAAAATAAAGGAGCCTTGATGTCTGCAAAGATTTCTTACCTTCTTCTGGAAGAGTGAAATAAATGCAAATTACAGCGAGCTATGAAAGAGCTATAGTACGGCGTAACAGTACCTTCTCAAACACCAGTATTGGCAGCTTCCCAGCCCTGTTGGGGTCTTTGGGGTCTTCAGGACCCCAAAGCCACACTGGGACATGCTGCACCTGCACCTTCTCTGGGTGGCCACCTCGCTTCTACTCAAGCTATTTGCTATTTAGCTTTTGCTAAATAAATCAGGACTGTAGTACAAACTTACAGAGCATGACTGCATGGCCTCTTCCTGCCAAACTTGAGCCCACCTGAGGTAATGTAGGTGGGGTGTAAAGAACAGGATGTGATATCATAAGCCTGACACCCAGAAAGATGGCCTAGTCTGCAGAAAAATCAATTTTAGAGACAGGAAAAAGTAAATTTCAGGGATGCTGGGAGATGGGAAAACATCACTGTTAGGAATAATTTATACTACTTTGATATTCTAGGCTACAGTATCAGGGCAATATTATTTAGCACATTAGCCAGCATTCCTGTTCATGGTAGCATGGAACAGTGATGCTTCTCTCTAGAGTTGTGTGGGAAGTCTTTATTTGTTAGTGGTCAGTAGCTGCCAGAAGAAACACACCTATCTCTTTTAATAAGCATTTTAGTTGGTTAAGTATATTATACCAGTACATCTACTAGTCTCTTAATGGAAATTTCAAGTTATTACAGGTTAGTGCCGTGTTCAACATCTCACTTGCTATGGAGTGTGTATTCTATAATCTGCCAAGAAGCATTTAGCTGAATGAAGTTCTTTAATCTACATAATTACTACGTAAGATATATTTACTGTATTTTTATTTGATGTTCCCTTTAAGGGAGTCACTGGAGTTTATCCAAGATCACTTACTTATAATAATTTTCCATTTCCCATATGAAGGTTATTAAATCTTAATTAAAGTGCATTTGCAGTCAACCATGAGAGGCTCTCATTCAAATTATATTGACAAATTTTATTACAAATCACCACGGCCTTAACACATTAACTCGTCTCTCAAACCAAATTTCAGAACCAGATAGCACTTGCATTTGTATGTAGTAGGGGGAATATAATAAACATTCACTGCGTATTTACCGTGAGATGGGAATTTTTCCCAGGGAACACAGAACCGGGAATGCAAAGAGCCAGTTTTATTTAAATAATGACTATTTTGATGCGTAAATCACCTCCACAGCCTAAGTGGAACTGGCCAAAGGGAGCCAGATTAACTTTCCTATGGTTCAGTTTCATAAAAGGCCACCCTGTACCACTAAATGACATCCTTTTGCTCTGAAAAGTTAATTTGACATATCTGAAGCCAATTCCTTGTCTGGCCCTGAATCTAGTCAAACATCGGCGAATATAACTGGGGCAATGAGCTCCTGGGACAAGAAGCAAAAGAAACGTATTTTGGAGATTCAGAGGCGCTAGTTCACTTCTGAGAGATGGTTCAAAGCTGGTGAGGGATACGCTGTAACTTCAGAGGTCAGAGACAACTCAAGCCCTGACCACCTGCAGCAGCACCACAGAGCTGACCTTCCAGAGGGATCCTGGGGTTCACAGACATATAACTCCACAAGCACAGCTTCTAATAGGCTTCATGGTCACAAGTCAGAGTAGAACTGAATTAACCCTCAAGAATGAAAGCCAGAGTTTAGAGTAGAACTGAATTAACCCTCAAGAATGAAAGCCAGAGTTTTTACAGAAACATTCTCATCCAAGAACTCACTGGGGAAAAAAAACCTATGAGAGTCAATGCTGTGTCATTAGAGACAAAAAAAATCTCTGATGGATAACAAAGGGAGGAGTTTATTTCAACCACAAATATATTTGTTTGCCTTTATCTTTTGAATTTCTGAAGCAAAATAACCGTTATGCTATCCCTTCTTGGAGTTATCTTTTATCTAACAAATATTTCAGTGTTCTCAACATCATTAAACAAAAATAAGTTCTCCAAATGGGTAACCTGAGCAAATTCCTTACTAGTTTCACTAATGAGAACAGAAGAACCAGTTTGTTTTGGACAGACTTGATTCATATAAACTTTCTTGAAAAGTATTGTCCTTCAAATGGCTTGATAACATCAATTTCCTTAGATTAGGCTCTGAACAACCAAATGTTGCTATCCAGACGTTTTCCCATTTAATATTATAAAATAGAATTATGTGATACACAAAGTTCTCAAAGTCTTTCTAAATTTCAATAAGCTGTGTCTTCAAAAAATTGTAGATGAGCAATTTTTCAGTAGATCTGATATCTGATGAGCCACTGAGAAGGGAGGAAGAACTAAGAAAACAAAAGAGCAGCAGCTTTCACATCAGTATTTTGAGGCTTGAATGCTAGTTCTACTACCATGTAGCTGTGTAACTGAAGATAGCACTTAGCTGTTCTGGATCTAAAAATAAGAGTATTGGAGGATGCAATAAAATTATGTATGGTATTAAATTAAATGTTATTTTATCTTTTATATCTTTTATTGCTATAATAGCATTAATTAAGTGCTAAGGAACTTTGAGTAAATAAGATTTTCTTTTCTTTTCTTTTTTTTTTTTTTTTTACTAAGAATTAACATAGTAAGCCTTGAATTTCTTGATGTATAATCAAAGTATCAACATATCCTTAGTTTGTCCACTATAGGTAGTACATAAGAACTTCAAAAATATCAGCTATCTCTCTCATGAAGACATTATGCTTCTTAAACACACACACACACACACACACACCCCAAAACCCAAACCCAGACTATCACTGCTTATGCTCTAACTGGAAAATACAGAAGGCTGAACTCAAAGCATATTTCAGGTCTTAGTTAACTTGGTAGAAATAACTTTGGGGCTTTCAATTCTATAAGAGTTACTTAATGACTTTTGCTATATCTCTTCTGTCCACTTTTTACAGTTCTTCCTCAAAGTCTTCGAGAATTCACAACTATCCCCTTTGGCCAAAGGCTCCATTAGTCTCCTGGTCTAGAAATCTTAGAATCATCTTGTATTTTTTCCTTTCTTTCCATTCCCTGATCATCATTCCCCTTAAATTTTCCTTTCAAACATCTTTCAGCATTGTCTTTTCCTCTCCATTTCCACCAATTTCTTGACACAGGTTTATGTTAACTCACACCTGTACTCATTTATTAATAACTCCAACCTCTTTACTTACTTCTATTTGTAACTAGCAGTCTTCCTAAAATACCATAGTTCACCTAGTTAATACCCTGCTCAAGAATCTATGATGGCTCCCTGTTGCCTAGTCCATGAGGACCAAACACATGTCTCTTAGGTTCAACATCCACCATAATCCATCCTCATTCATTTTAGTTTCCACTTTTCTTCAAACCATCTCCTCTGTCTAGGTGACCCCTGACTAACTTGCTCATTTCTTCCTCTGGGCTCCACCGTGCTCTTTCCCTTGAAAAATTCTCTTACTGTATCTCTCATCTAAATCTTATGCAAAGCCAGATACCGTGCCTGAAGACTTACACCCTCTTTTTTCTCTGAGTTCCATTTGAATTAGCACCAAATTTCTTCTAATTTTTCCACATATTTTGCCTCAAAAAAATTGTAAGCTCATAGGTGATTAGGTGGCAGGGAGACATGTTCTAATACTTTATGCATTCCCCCTCAGCCCAGAGTCTCTACTCAAATATATGACCCAGAGACATACTAACAAATGCTGTAGCACCAGATTTTTTGTTGTGAGCTGATGTTCTTTCTCCTGTTCTTCACAATAAATTCCCTGATTTATTTGGGTAACAACGTGCCCAGGGGAAAGACCACATTTGTCAACTTTCTGTGCTACTTGGTGAGGTGCTGGCAGAGATTATTAGGTGAGGCTTCCAAGAAACTACTTTCTTGGGAAGTAAAGGTGACTGAACTCAGCTGGGAAGCATGTTCTTTTTGCTTGGAAGCTGGATGGAGAGGTGGAGGTCTGGTGGCCATCTTGCGCATGAAGTAACTTCCCAAAAGGATAGGAGGCACAGACAAGGAATAAAGGAGTCAAAAGGCAGAAGGAGATTGGGTCACAGATGATACCATAGGACTATACTCCTGACTTATTTGGAAAAGAGGATGCACTATTGCAGTTAAATATAATTCCTAACTTATATTGGTGCCAGTAAAGGAGAAAGAAGCTTGCGTGTAAGAAGGCATAACATGAGGAGAAAATCACAATCCTTGGTATAAATAGGAAAAAAATAAAGTAGGAAAGGTTTGAGAACTTCATAGAAAATATGGCTTGTCAAGGGGTGCACCCACATGGCACTCCCACCCTGGTGCTACAGGAATAGAAACCTGGGCTAGGGGAGGGAGGAAGATGTGGGGATAGGAGCCCAATCCACCCAAGTCCATTATTCTCTGGGGGCTGGCCCTGGATATTATGAGGAAAGAAATTGTTAAGGGACCTGTTTGGCACCATCTGGGTTGGAGTCTGGCTAATATTATAAAGAAATCCTCGGTTAAAAAATTCATAGGTCAAGTAACAACATTCACAACAGCTGTCAATTCAGCGTGGGAATCCTAACCAGCTAGGATGTTGCATGATGGAAACTCCATGGCTGCACTCCGGAAGGTGAGGCTATCAACTTGGCTGTTACCATGAGTAGTAGTGGCAGCAGAGAACACTCACCAATAATCACTGTGCTATTCACTTGGCCTACACAATTTTTATTTAATTATTACAATAGTGCAACAAGGTAAATATGATAAATTTCATTTGTAGAACTCATCTACAGTCATCGGTCTTTATTATTTTGCCACGTATTTTTCCTCCCTGCTCTCTTAGGTAAGTACCTCGGGATATCTCCTAAGAACAGGGAGAGTCTTCAACATAACAAAATGCCATCATTACACTCACAAAATTTAGCATCAGTAAAATCGTGTTATCTAATGTTCAGTCCACATTCATATTTCTCTAGCTGTCCCAATAACATCCTTTGCAGTTTGTTGCATACCATACTACATATTCAATTGTCATGTCTCTTCAGTATCCCTTAATCTAAGAGAGTTCCCTGACCTTGGAATTGGTCTCTCAAGACTTTTTTGAAGTACGCAGGCCCAGTGGTTTGTAGAATGTTCCACAATTTGAATTTGACTGATTGACATTCCTTACAGTTTTTTAGGTTAAACATAGACATTTTTGATAAAAAATACTACATATGTGATATTGTATCCTTTTCATGTGCCATATCAGGAGCTTGTCTCATTGTAGGTGAACAAAACTACAGATTTTGATGCTTTATATTTACTAAAGAAGTCTAGTTATTTCAGCATGCCAAATCCAGCATTAAACAGGTTAGTAACAATTTACCACACATTCACTTTCTTTTCCTACTGTAAGAACATACCCTTCCTAATTTTATAACTCCCCTTCAATTAGACAAATAAAAGTATTTTCTTACTTCTGACAAGTTTTCTGTCAAGGACAATTGTTCCTGCTCCAGATAATATGCAGACACAGCATCTCTCACTATTCCCTTCCATGTGCCCTTGCGACAAGCTGGGTACAGGTGAGTACCAGCAATGCCAGCAGCATACAAGGGGAGAACCAGCAAACAAATCACATTAAACTGTGTTGCCCAGAGAAGGTGTTTGGAAGAGACAAAGCTAGATCTGAAATAGGATCCCTGAGTACTCAATCATTTCCATTTTATTTTACCTAATGAGGCAGGAGCTAAAAATGTTGACCTGATCAGAGTCAGATGGAAGCCTTACAGGAGCAGGACCCCCACTGCCCTCCTGTCCCGACACCCTTTGTTACCTCCAAGTGAGCTGAGACCAGTCTGTGAACCATGTAAATAGAAGGCTTCCAGGTTAATGAAAAGCTTCAGCACCATTCAAAAATCTGGACAGAGGGTCATGCCGCCTCCTAATCCAAAGAAACTTCATGCAGCTCAGTAATAAAGTTTAATGAATGCTGGTCATTTTGAATCATGAGCCTGTGAGACTGGCCAACGGCTAATAGTTTCCTTACAGAATCTCCTCTTTAGCTGGGACACAGCAAGTACTCAAAAGCTGCATGGGAAGCCAGAGTCACACATGAAATGTAATATTCCATATGCCCATATCCAAGGGAAAGTTTTTGAAAAGGGCAGTAAACATTTCTCACAAGCTGATGTTTTTATTAGGTGATGGCATGCTTTGTGCTGCATTTCATTCATTATCTGCAAAAGAGACTTTCTTTCAACGCCGTGTCAGATTTGACCTATTTGATCATGTAATGTTGTATAAAGCCAGGCTGCAAAGTAGCTTCTCCACCTTCCTAGGGGCATAGGCATGTAAGGCAGGCTAATAATTTAACTAGAACTGACCCTGGAAAAATTCACATCTCCCAGAGAATCAAGCTTGGATTTGTTTTTATTAATTTCAAAATCTGACTATCCTAATTGCTTAGAATAGCAGCACAGAAATGGATGGTTTTCTGAAAAGAAACTATGTATCATCGTCAAAGTGCATGAAAAAGCCATATAGAAAAATGCAAACATCAAATGCTACTTTCATGAGGATGGATCCACACCTTATGTCCTTGAGATTCATTTTAAAATATAGTAGAGATCATATTCCAGTTACCTACTATATGGATTTAGATATGCCATAAGTCAAACCATAGTCTAAAAATGTTCTTGCTTGCACACAGCAGAAGTCTAAAATGTGCCAAGCCATATATGAGGCACTGGGATTTTCAGGAATGTGGAGAACTTTTCCACATTTAAAGAGCCTCACACTGAACTAATTCTGAGTAAAACTTCTGTAGAAGAATATAATCTAATTGGTGGCCGAATTATCATATTTGCTTCAAACTCCTCTTTTCAGTAAATAAGACTTGCTATAGGCTTTCGCCTATTCTTGTAAAACAATTAGCTGGGATCTTAGACATTCTCTTGACAGGCAAGTCTGGGAATTCAATGTAAATGTGGATTTGAAGATTTATGGGGCGGAATATTGTGATCACACACCGGCGCTTCTCCAGTTTTCCAGAGATCATAATTCCTGCCTCTGTTTATTATTCAGTTTATGGTTGGAGCATAACAGATGATTCATTTTTAATGTGATAAATGTTTGGGGGTTTGTTTGAGGGAAATAAAAGTTTATAGTTCAGCACTGGACATGGATAGTAAACTGGAGTGTAAGGCAATATATTTCTAAAACATGGTGATTAGGATATTTATTTGCTCCTTTATACCCAGGGCTCCAGTGAAGAGTGACTGGTCGTGTTTACTTTTAAACCCCTGAACCACATTACTATGCTTTGCAATGTTCTAGAAGGAATTTAAGTTTTCTAAAAAAAAAATACAAACTACTACTTTCTAGTTGTGAAAGGAATTTACAATTCCTTATATGTAGACAGCACCAACTATACACAAAGCAGAGAGAGAGCAAACTGTGATGAAAACAAAGTACCCTGACACATAAGAACTTAACAGTTTACGAAAATAAAAATTATGCTTACAAACACAAAATAGTCTCTGTTATTCAGATTATTTCCACAGCAAGCCAAACTTTTGTTTAATTCATGTATCCATCTGTCCATCCATTCACTCAAAAAAAGTTTATTGAGCACATACTAAATGTCAGATGCAGTTTCTAATGCAAGTGATACAGGAGTAACGCTAGTGATACAATATGTTCATAGCCCTAGTGAGTTTACATTCTAGGAAGGGAGATTAACAACAAATAATTAGACTAATACTTCTACAGGCCCTAATCTCTTCCCATGATTCCCAAATACAAATGCTCAAAACATTCTGAACTCATGATTTTCCCGTAAGTTTGTGGCACACTCATTTGGTGGCAAAAGAAGTGAGGCAATCTGTAGTTTTCATTATGGTTAGTGTGAATGTGTACAGGTTTAGTTGCAGAATTATTACATTTGATTACAGAACGCTGTCCCAGACCTTACTGGGGTGTTTGTAATGTACATAGTGTACCATATTACTTTTATAAAATACAAAAATTTCTGAATTATGAAATGTCTGTCTTCAAGAGTTTCTAAAAAATGTTTTATTGAGATATAACTGATATACAAAGAACTGCACATAGTTAAAGTGTACAGTTTGATGAGTTTGGACATATGCGAACATCCATGATACTATGAGCGCAACCAAGGTAATAGACAAATCCAACACCTTCTAGAGTTTCCTTGGGTCCCTTTGTTTTTGTTTGCATGGTAAGAACACTAAACATGAGATTTGCCCACTTAACAATGTGAAATGCACAATACCATACTGTTAGTTATAGGCACCATGTTGTACAGCAGCTCTCCAGCACTAATTTATCTAGTATAACGGGGTCTCTATGCCTGTTGAACAAAAACTCCCATTTCTTTCAGCTCTTAGCCCATGGCAACTACTATTGTATTCTCTGTTTCTATGAGTTTGATTATTTTAGCTATTTTAGAGACCTTATATAAGCGAAATCATGCAGTATTTGTCCTGTGACTGGCTTATTTCATTTAGCATTATATCATCCAGGTTCATCCATGTTGTTGCAAATGGTAGAGCTGCCTTCCTTTTAAATATTGAACATTATATTCCACTGTATGCATATACCACATTTTCTTTATTCATTCATCTGTTGGTGGTCACTTGGGTGGTTTCCATATCTCGGCTATTGTGAATAATGTTGCAATGAACCTGGGAATGGTGATATCACTTTGGGATCCTGCCTTCAATTCTTTAGAGTATATAAAAGGGATTGGAAGATCACATGGGCATTCTATTTTTATGTTTTTGAGGAGCCCCCATCCTGTTTTCTATAGTGTCTGCACCATATTACCAGTCCTGCAACAGTGTACAAGAATTTTGGTTAAGGAATTCAGATTTGTATACCATAACATCAGGACATGAATGAATGAACAGATGAATGAATGAATAAATAGATGTTTAGAATTTTTTTTCAGGTAAATCTGGTAATTCCATTAAAATATCCAGCCATCAGTAGATGTGTACGTTTTGCAATGTCTGCAACCTAAATCCAGGATATTTGAGAGTTCTTGGCCCTAACATTCATTGATTCATTTACTGGTATCCAATTTGTCTATGGAGGAGACTAAAATGAATAAGGCTTAGTCTCTGTCTTTGTAAACTACAGTCTAGTAGGCGACATAGATATGAAAACACAAGAATGTCACATGCTGTGATAAATGCCACTATCACCTGACTCTGCCCAGGAGAACTGGGGATTGGGGGTGACATTTCAGAAGCGTTGAAAGATGAGAAGATGTTTGCCAGGCGAAGAAGGTAAGAGAGGACCCTCCAGGAGGTGGATTTCTCTGTTCAAAGGCTCACAGAATTTGAGAGGAGCACGGGATGTTTGAAGAAAAGGTGAGAAGGTCACTGTGGTGGTAGCAGAGAGTGCATGGGGATAAACAGCTGTGAGGCAGAAAAGATGGGAGCCAAAAGAAGGCCTGTCTGTGGCTTTGCAAAGGACATTAGATGATTTTTATAGAGCATTTTCAGGCATGGAGTTGAGGGGAACATCCTAATTTTTCCTTTGTTTCATTTATTGTTTCAGGATGATAACACTGGGAACAGTATATGAAGGTTAGGTTTGAACAGGGACCAAGAGTGGAAGGCAGGCCCTTGGGAACTGGTGATAATGGCTTAGCTGGGGCAAGAGCAGTGGGGGCAAAAGAACAGAGTAAAAGAGACACTTCCAAGGCAGAGACAAAAGAAAGGGTATAATGACCACTGTATATGTACAGGGAAGGGAAGAGTCAGGGTGTCAAACTTGATTGACCGGGTAGAGAAAACCGGGTGGACAAGAACTATGAATTAAGATAATCACAAGACATTGCTAAATATTATCCAACAATCCCCAGATGTTACTCTTTTTAAGTTGTCATCTTACCTTACAAGGTCAATAACATTCTGCTTTACACAACTGTGGACCCTATTCATAAGGCACAGTAAAATTAGAAATTTTTTTCTTGGATTTAGGGACTTTCCAGTGGGAGAAGCAAAAGAATTAGGCATTAAGTATATTCTCCATACTGTCAAGGCCCAGATTCGTTTCCAGTGTCATAAATCATCATAATTAACAACCTTTCAACCAAATGGATCCCAAAGCACTTTCCAAATTATGCAACTCTGGAGGTGAATTGCCTTGGCTGTCCAACAGCTGTCAGCAGCACTCTGCAACAGGGACAGAACGAGAGGGAGGATGCAGGATCTCCAGGGAACTCCATACAGTATTTAGGTTTTGTGGAATGCAGTTCCCCAAAGTGGAACTTGGCCCAGAACAGGGTCTCATCTACTCTTGGTAGAAATGCAGTAAAGACATTCTTATTTCCAAATAGTCAACAGATTGCTCTTTCTTACAAAAGATTCCTGTGAATGAAATCAATATCAATTCTTTGCTTTAGAAATCAGTTATATATTTCAAACCACATTTCATATCTTGGTAATGGCTTCCTTACCAGTTGGTCAGTGCGTGGTTGATTTGAGTGAAACCTCATTTCTTCTTCACATGTTAAGAGATCAATAAACAATTGTGAAATTGAATTCAATCAGGCTGTCTGGAATCTCATGTGCTCAAATCCACTTTTTTTTTTTTTTATGTTTTGGTTTTGAGGAGCATTTGGTAATCTGATTGAACTCTGACTTTTCATCTTTCTCTCTCTCTGTTAGTTCAGGCTCAGTTGATCATAATAAACCCCTTAGAATATTCTCTTAATTTGGTGCTTTTCCAACTAAGAAAGGCATGGTATTTACAAAGTTATAAAATTAACATGGTGAATATTCTTAGAGCTTTCGTTTATTCTAAGATTTGGGATAAATACCAAAGTGGATATGGCATGAAGTGTAATGTAAGATTAAAATAAATTTTCTTCAAGATAATATAGGGGAATTGAGTTTGCTTTGGACTACCCAGGTACATCCCCAGATAGTTCTCTTATTCCTTCCCTGTCCTCATCTGCTCATGTGTATATGTTTCCTTTTTATTTGATATGGAGAGGACTGTGGGAAATAAATTTATGAGACACTGCCATAATGAATGGTTTTATTTTTAAAGCATGGCTTTTTTGGAGAGCAGGGAGCTGAATTACACAATTCTGAAATGATACCTTGACTCAAGAAATCTGATATTAAGGAAAGAGTGATGAAAAGGGCGTATATATTTACATTTCATAAAAAGCAAAAAATATCACTATTAGTCTGAGAATAATTCAAAACAATCTAAGTCCAGTTGACATAAACTATTTTACCAATACCATCCTAAAAGAAGAACTGATTCTTTTTATATCAGTCCAATGAGATAAAGTTTCTGGATTGCCTATGATGTACAGAAACTCAGCTAATAACACTAAGTGATGTAAAGTGAAATAAGCTAGAAACAGCATTTCCAAAGCTTTGGGTTATGCTACTATTTGGGAGGATCTATCTATATATCCGGTAGATCTTGACAATCAGCTATCCAGAGCTTATTTCCAGCTAAAGCTCATGCCAGACATGTAATTAGGATCTATTATCATGTTGAGTTAATATTTCAGAATCAAGGGCTTAGACTTTTTAAAAAGTTGAACTCATTTTGCTTATTTTCAGTTACTTGCTAATTCATTGTTTAATTTGTTCACATCTTTATTATTTTCCAGCTATGTGCCAGTCTTTGGGGATCATGTGAATGACAGATGGCTCATAGAGCCACAGAAGTTTCAGTCTCGTGTGGATCCAGGTAAATAAACAGGTGATTAGCAATATTTTGTGCACAAAGTGCTATGATCAGGGAAAGTTAGAGGAGGGCACACAGTAGCAGGTGGGTATCTGATCCTAGCTTAGGATGGGAAGAAAACCTGCTGGGGGATGTGATGGGTAAACAAAGACCTAAAAGATGAGGAGTTAGCCAGGGGAAGGGGGAAAGGAATCATGTGGAGAGAGACCGTTCAAGACAGAGGAACCAGCGTGGACAAAGGCGGAATGAAACAAGAGAATGGTGTTTGGGGGCATAGAATTCAGGTGGGAGAATGATAGGAGAGCAGGAACTGAGGTGAAGACTGTGGGCTTTATTCTGAGAGCTCCAAAGATGGGAAAGGAGCCTAAACTTTATCCAAACAGATGTCATTATGACCTCCTGGCTCAGAGAGAAAACAAGATATTCATGCATGTTTCCAATTACACAGACCCATATTTGCAAGGAAGTAATGATTGCTACCAAGGACTAACTCTTTGCCAGAAATTTCATGACATTTTACATATATAAGCATCTAATACAACTATGCCATTAGTTGGGTATCATGACGTCTATTTCACAGGGTAGGAAAGTGGGGATCAGTTAAGTAATTGGTCAAGTCACACTGTTACTAAGTCATAGGGTCAGGATTCAAACCCAGGCCTGTCTTGCTCTAAAACTAAAATTCTTTCCATACCTTAGCTTACCAGCTACAGAAAGCAGTAGAGGATTTTGAAAGGTCCTGCCTGCAGTCTCTGTTAAGAAAAAAAGCTTATTATCACAGCTACTTTCAGAACTCAGATTTGACTACCTTTTTTCCTTTAATCCCTCAAAAATAATGTTCACCAAGATACCTTGTAATCATCCTGGAAAATTATTAGTTCATTGCTTTGTTATATTACTTTCTCTATATTATCTCCATTCTCCAAGTACCTGACAGAGCCATAGCACAGGATACAAAAAGCCTACTAAAGTCTCTGAAAGGATTTTACCACCAGTCAACCAAAAAGGAGAGTAGGAATTCTGCATCTATTTAGGAAGCACTATTTTGGTCTTGATTATGCTCCATGGGACTCCTTCATTCATTACTAGAAATTCAGACTTAATGCAAAATACAGGGACCACGGCAGGTGACACAGAATCCTGTTTTATACTTATTCTTTCCCTCTACTAGAAACATTAGCGGTGGAAGTGGTGATTAAAGATTACGACATGGTACAGTCCTCTTTAAATAGGAGATACAATATGCACGTGCTCCATGCAGGGATTGCTTGGAATTTCTATTTAAAGGAAAATATTCTTATTATGAACAAGCTAATGGATGCTGGAGTCATTAATTGTTTATTAAACTTAGCCTTTTCTATGCACAAAATAAAGTATGTAGGATAGCCTGGGAGCCATATGTGTCACATGATTTGTTAGGGCCCAATCACACCTAATTTCAGTGGCTGAACAAAAGAGGCAAGCAATTAAGGGAGAGTTTGGTCAGCTCCTGTTCAACCAAAGACGGAAACCTCCACAGCTGGAGACAATTCTGAGCAAACTGATCAGAATTCCTTTACCTTAACTAGATCCCGACTAACAAGTTGATACCCATGAGTTTCTATAATCAAGTAGCAAAAATTTTAGAACCCAGAAAAGCATTGGAATACTCACTAGCTCTAACCCATGTCATTTTAAGGAGCAAAGACACCTATTAGCTTGGGATAAGGCAGGCAGTTTTTTTAATGAAAAGTAGAACTTTCTGGGTAACAAAATGCCGTACCTAGGCGTTAGGAGAATTAATCACTTGAATGGGGCTGATCACAAAATAAACTGAGAAACTAGAAAAAAAAATGGGGACTAGAAAAACTATGGAAATTATCACTCTCAACGTCATAATATCTTGTATTCAATGTTGTGTCTCCTATAAAAAAAAAAGAGAGACTTACATTTTAATGTGTGTTCTCCAAATGAGCAGCTAAGAGTCTTCTCTGAGTTGTTAATCCCCAGAACCCTACGAAGGGTTGCTTTATATATACTGGTTTGCTTGCTTGCTTGCCAACCTAGTGACCACGTCCAAAAAAAAAAAGGTCTTTTCCTGGGATAGATCAGCTGCTTTAAGGAGGCTTCCCTAATTCCCAAATAATGAACACGGCACTCTGGAAGGATACCAAGCATATTAAACATTTGGAAGAGTAAGTGAAAACAGTTACATATTTTTTAAATAATAAAATATATCTAGCTCCCCCGAAACTTATGATTATTTTTGCAGTTGCAGATTTAAACCCAAAGCCAAAAACGTACTGGAAATACAGTCATTGCTATTCAAATGAGCATGCTATGTACCCTTTCGTGTACTGCATGAGAAGGAAGGATCTACCCAGCAAAATTACCTATGCGCAGAACAACAAAAATCAGGATAAAATCCAATTTGTTTCCACCAGCCAGCAAAAGTGAACCTGGTTAGTTTGTTTTAGCATTGAAACACTCTTTCTGAATTGCTATTTTAGGGGGAAAAAAACCCACCACCACAACAAAAAAAAACCCCTAACAATTAGACACACCTGCTTCAAGCGCCCTGCGCTCTGTTCACACTTCATGGTGTATCTTAAAGTGACAGCATATTAAAATGTCAATGTAATTCCTGTGCATTATGTAGCTATAACAGCTGAAAGTACAATTAGAGTTCCTAGCATTGTGGAACTGAACTTGACTCATTTTGAGTGCTAAAAATTCATATATTACATGAAAAATGTAGTTTTCAGAAGATTCTAAAAACTCAGAAAAGTGGAAGGGTACCTTCACATAATCTTACAAATTCCTATGGCTTTTTGGGTTGTGTGTTTAGAGTACGGTCGTAGTATTTTTTAAGAGTCTACCATCATGAGTTAGCATAATACATAAAATTTTGGATAACAAAATTGTCACTCTAATATTTCCAAGACAAACACACAGCTAACCATATTTGGCTTTAAATATATATATTAAAAAACCATACAGGAAACACTGCTAAAATTTTACATGGAAACCAAATATACTGAATTTGAATATAATGAATATCATAAACATGAAGTGGGATCAAATTGCTTCCATGCCCTGAAAAAGGAAAATTGTAAATCTGTTAGAACATATATCCCTGGTAATAAATTGTGGCATTCTTATTGTGAAAACCAGGAGTGCAGTAAAGTACTTATACTATAAGATTGTCTTGGTAGCCAAAATAAAAGAGAATATTACAAAAGAATTTGGCACTAAAACCAAAACAACAATTGTTTGAGGGGAAATAGTATAATTAAATTAGATATTTGATAAGATATGAATCACATAGTCCAGATAAATGTTTTGGCAGAGCTCTGCTTCCATTAAAATCTCCCAAGGACAATTCTACGATTGCAAAATCTGAGAAGCTGTCTGAGTCAATGTTGGACTCACGTAAAGCATTTCACAGCAGATTGAACACTTCTTAGCAGAGAAGTGCTATCTTGCCCCTAGAAGTCCCGTGTCTGCTCAGTGGACATGCAAACATACCCTCAACTCCACTAAATAATTGGTTATACAGGGAAACACACCTTGATGACTACAGTTGCTCCAGATTGTTACTCCCGGTTCTGCTGGACCAGTGACAAATGCCACAGCTTTTTAATGGTCTGATCCCTGGGACTTTCATCAGCCAACACCCTATTTTTCAGAGGCCTTAGGTGTCCTTTGAGACCCTCCAACAAACACTGCTGCATTATACATCTAGTGTTTTTGTTCCACTCGGATTAGAGAGCACAGTCCATATATTGTCTTTGTTTTTTCCCTCTCTCTCTCTCTCTCTCTCTTTTTTTTTTTTTTTTTACAAAAGTAGGTTGAGTGAAAATCTTTTAAGTTGTAGAAATCTGAAGTATATATTTAACTGTTCACTTCAACTCAGGTCTGACAACTGGTAGATTGATGTGGCCTGTGTATATGTAAAGCAATATTTCAAGTTGGGATCTATCACTCCTTTACTTACTTATTCCTTCAGTGAGCACTTAGATAATATCGTTTTGGTACCAGGCACTGTGCTATATGCTAAGAGTACAAATATAAACGTGACATGATCTCATATTTTGAGTGGAGACTCAAAAAATCCAATAATATTATGATTTTATTTTAAAAATTTAAAGACTTTATTTATTTATTCAGAGAGAGAGAGAGAGAGAGAGGCAGAGACACAGGCAGAGGGAGAAGCAGTCTCCATGCAGAGAGCCTGACGTGGGACTCGATCCCGGGTCTCCAGGATCACACCCCGGGTTGCAGGTGGCGCTAAACTGCTGTGCGACCAGGGCTGCCCCAATAATATTATGATTTTAAAGATGAATATTACATGCATGATAGCCACACAAGCACAGGGCATGTGCTGCACACATGCACACATGTGCACGCACACACAGAAAAAATGATTTTCTTACATGGAGCTGGGAACCATTCACTTTCACATACACCCACTCACCTTCTATCAGATTCCAGAAGTGTTACTATACTATATCATTGACTAGTTAAGACAGCAAACAACATAAGGCATAAGCTCAAGTATTAGTGTAACAGGCATCTGCCTAATAAACATCCTTAGAAGAAAAGATTAGATTTGTCACAGATTCAGTTAATTGCCTTCCAAGTTTGCAAATTCTCTCTCTGTCTCTCCCTGTCTCTCTCTCTCTCTCTCTCTCTCTTTCTCTCTTACACACACACACACACACACATAGAGTTTCATCCAGTGTCATTTCACTCAGAGATGTAGAAAAGTATTCATCAAAGTAGCTACATTTGAATTGAGTCTTGAAACATGAGAGAATATCCCCAAGGGGAAGCTGGAAGAGAGTAATCATCACAAGTATAAATAGTGTCTTCAATACTTAACACAAAAAAGTAAAGATGGAAGAAACAAAGATTAACACAAGATAGCTTCCTCATCTGTAGCTACCTCACTACTGGTAAGTCAAGTACCAATCCAGAAAGGTCCAATGTAGAGAGTCAGACTACTTGGGTTCGAACCCTGCCCTAAGTTCCAAGTTCTTTATCTGTAAAATGGGGATAATAGTGCTTCTTTCATGGGCTGTTGGAAAGATTGAAATAGACACCATGGTCAAGAATTATACATAGCACATAGTAAATGCTCAATAAGATAGCTGCTAATATTTTTTTTTTTTGCTACTATTATCACTATTATGTGTAGTTATAGGTCCTGTTTGGGAAATAATAATCTCATGCAGATAGAATGTATTTGCATCAGAGTCAGCAGATCTAGCAGGTTCTGAAAGAAAGGCCTCTTACATCATGCAAAGGAGTCTGGAGTTAATATTAACAACAAAGGGGAACCATAGGTGGTCATGGAGTTCAGTCAAGCACTTGATAAGAAACTTGGAGCACAGGAGAACAATTGGTGTCTTTTGTACTTTTCTTGGGCATGATGCAGAGGAGGCATTCTGCTATCCCTGGAAGCTACCAAAGGGGAGTAATGGTAGCAGTCTGCCCAAGGTACAGACAATAAGGGGGTACATTGTCTGCACAGAACTTTTTAAAAATAATGAACTTTGACAAAATTTTTTATTATCACCATGCCCTGGCAACTATGAACAATGTCAGTGATAAAATATGTTCTTCCCTGCTGAGCAAGCCACCACTTTGGTATGCTACAGTCTGGCAGTTTGTTTTGTGAAATCTGAGGAAGATTACCAAGTATGCAGAAGCCGGGTGCCCATTAGTACTTCCTGACACTCAGGCATGCATTAATTCGGGAGCAGGAAACAAGCCCTAGGAGCAAACAGCCAGACAGAAAATTCTAGTAGGGCCATGTAGTAGGGAAATGTTTGGAGCATTTCCTAAGGAGACTAGTCTAAGGAGGAGGCACCATCAAAGAGGTCCTGGGAAAAAGAGTCCAAATGACACTGGGCAGTTCCTGATGAAGAGGATGATATAGACACAGAGAAGGCTTGAAACAACACAGCTTCCTAACCTATGGTTACCTCACCACTGGTAGGTCAAATGCCAATCCAGAAAGGTCCAGCCCAGTGGTTTTCAGGAACCATTTCAGGAATCAGCATCACCTTGTCAGAGATGCAAATTATTGGCTCCCACCCAGACTGGCTGAATCAGTTACTCTGGGGTTCTGGCCATTTGTGCTTTAACCAATCTTCTAGGCAATTCTGACACTTACTGAATTTGGGAATCACGGATCTCCACATCTGTGCAGCAGCTCCCTGAACACAGCTCGGTGTCTTCCAATGCCTCATTGGTATATATGATATTTGTCACATACCAATATTTATACTTGTTAGACATGAGATCTGTGGATTCGTTCTTTTGTTTAGTGGTTCTCAATGGGAGTGGAGAGTGATTTTGTCCCCCAAAGAATATTGGGGAAGTCTGAAGACATTTCTGGTTGTCACATTGGGAGGAGGATGCTACCAGCATCTAGTGAGGAGAGGCTACTAAGTACTAAACATTTTGCAATGCCAGGGACAGACTCCCTACAACAAAGAATTAACCAATCCGAAGTGTCAGCAGAGCCGAGGCTGGGAACCCCTGGTTAACCTTACAAAGAAAGAGGTTTCTCGAGGATCCCTATTAAGTTGGGGGAAGGAAAAGGCAAGGTGGGGAAGTCGGCATCCAATCTGCTGTCTTTTGAACACAAATCCTCACTCGTGTGGTGAGGAATGTTTACTGATTGGTGACTGACTCTGTTTATTGTTGGTCTGTAAAGGAAGTAGGAGCTTTATGACCCTAACCAGGAACTGCTGGCTTTGTTTGCTCTCCCTCTCTTGAGCTGTCCTTCTGTATATTGTTTCTACCCTGACTTCATTCTTTGATTCTAAAGCGGTCAGGCGAGTCCTGATCTGGATCTTGAGTGAAGGCTTGAGTCCTGGCTATTCAGACATGGCTCATAAGAGAGGCGGGATTTGGAGATTGCTAATTCTGGTAGTGGGCAGTGTGGGGGTGGTGGGAACAATTTTACTGAAATGCTGAAGCCAGGGTGCCCCTCCCTTGTGCCTTCCTTAAATTGGGAGAGGACAGTAACAAGGGGGCCTCTGGCACCACTTTGGAGAGAGATCTGCAGCAAGGGAGGGCTTGTGTGAGGCATGGGGTGGCTGACATGTGGAAGCCCAGGGATTCCCCCGACCCTGGCACCCTGCTAACATAGCAGAGGTGGGCACATGGGGCTGTTCACTGAGTGAATTCAGCTAGAATCTGGAGGCAGGAATTGGGCTTAATTGTGGGGTAGAGGGATGGGAAGGAGACACATCTGTGGAGACTGGTAGCATGTCCCAAACAGAAAATATGGACTCAGATGGAAAGAACAAATGAGAGTCACAATTTTGGCTTTTTTTTTTTTTTTTCCCATGTAATTTGGAAGAGGCTTATCTACTGTCCTATCTAAGGAAGCTTGTTGCTGGTGCAAAAGGACATTTAATTCTCATAAACACTCTTGCCATCTTTTTACGTAATGGTTTTACAGCTCTCACATTTCCACAGGATTTTTTTTTTTAATTTTTATTTCTTTATGATAGTCACACAGAGAGAGAGAGAGGCAGAGACACAGGCAGAGGGAGAAGCAGGCTCCATGCACCAGAAGCCTGACATGGGATTCGATCCCGGGTCTCCAGGATCACACCCTGGGCCAAAGGCAGGCGCTAAACCGCTGCGCCACCCAGGGATCCCGGATTTTTTTTTAATGGACCACTGTTTGATAACTCCTATGGAATGGAATGGAAATGGAATACTGTTCTATTTTAATTATCAAGGAAATTATTTGTATTTAAAGTCTAAAGCATACTTTTTCTTCTGCCTGAGGTCTGGATCTGCCCTGGATTGGGTCTCTAGATTTCTTAGCATCAGCTGCAGTGGAGATGAGCAACAGTAAGACTCTCCTGGACAGCCAACGCTGGACCCACACTGGAAGCTCACTTCCTAAAAGACACGGAGCTAGAGGCCCTCAGATTGGAAACACCTTTCAGGCAGCACCACGGGAGTCTCTATTTAAACAGGTGACCTTGCGGAGAGAGGCTCCAGATCCCATTACCGACTGCCCGGCTGAGAGGCAGATTTGTTTTTATGAGCTCTCAAGGCACACATTGGGGGCCTGGCGTAAATATGGAGAGAACTCGCTGAGACCTTGCTCCTTTTACACCGATTATAAAGAAAAGAAAATTATGCACAGGCTTTTCAAGCATAACTGCTTAAAAATAGCAAATGGCCAGTGAGCAAAGTGGTCATCGTTCCAATAAAGTTTTAAATATATTTTATCTTGGGTGGGGGGATTAAAAAAAAAAAAAGAGTATCTTATATTTCAGCCCTCCTGCTTCTTTCAGGGAATGGAGGAAAGAGGAAAACAGCTGCTTGTATATGAAGGCGTTTAAGGGTCAAATATTGCTCTGCCCAGTGGTGCTGACATCACTTAACTCTCCCCAGGAGAGGGGCACTGGCGTCATTGGCTGGGCTGGCCCGCGCAGGCCTGAAGATGGGCCGGCCCCAGCTCCCATTCTGTTTCTCCTCGAGCACCTACAAGGTCAATGACTGCAAATGAACGTAGCAATTAAGACTCTAAAATTTTGTTTTTATTGGCTTTTTCAGGAAAAAAAATTTTTTTTCACAATTTATGAAAACACTGTGGAGCCAGTAAGTTAAGATGTAAATGTGAGTTTCAAACTTTGCATAGTCATTAGGTTAATCATTAGTCATTTGTGGTTGACAAGGAGGGTTATAATTTGACACCTGGCAAAAATCAAGCACATTTCAGAGAATTTGGAACTGGGAAATGAGATGGAAAAAACACCCTTTTTTCCCTAGGAGGTCCCATGAAGTAACGTTTGCAAACCACTTTTCTCTCCATAGAAGCAAACTGCCCGTGATTCGGGGCTGTGATGTTTCTCCATCTCTGCCTGCTGGACACCCACCCCCCTTTGAGCCTTGTAAGAACTGGCCAAAGAATCCAGCTCAGGAGGTTCCCAGAAGTGAACCTCCGGGAGTTAAGAGAAAAGAGATAAATAACTTCTCAATTTGATGCTCAAGCAACAAGAGACCACCAGAAAGTTTCAGTGTCGATTCAGAAAATGTTTTCTGAAACATCATTGAGTCATGGGAGAGAGGAATTTTAGAATGACAGAATACTGAGTTCCTAGCTTCTCCATAAAATTCCAGACTTTTCTTCTGTCTGCTCTCTGTGGCCACTTTCTTTTGTGTGATCAAAATATCGACCTCTGAGTTTGTATTTTCTGACCTCCGACCTCTCACAGGTGTTCTGGCTCATTTCCTGAGAGTTATGTTTGATTTGGGAATGCTTCCCTCTTTTCTTCCATTCCCTTGTTACAGTTTGAAACCTGGAACACCCGCATATAAGACCCCGACTATCTCCCTGTGCTACCCAAAAAACACTCTTAAATGTTCTCTCAGAACTTGGCAAGCATCTGGATAGGGACAGTTTTCTCACACTCTGGGAAGTCAAAGTGCACAGCAATAGTTCTCTACACCAATTCTTTAACCTGAGGATAAATTTCAGGATCATTTCTTGTTCTTTTTTCTTTTTCCTATGTAAACCAAATAGTTTCCCTATTGTAGTACTAAAAGGAAATCAAATAAATAACCTACTTAAGTTTTTAGTATATAACAAGAAAATAGAAATGCTAATCTTGGATTCTTCAGGCCCAAACAAACATCAGCCAAAATCCAAAAATTATCCCCAAATTGTTGCTTCAGAAGCAGTGCTTAACATTTTCTTAATAAATTCCTCCTTCTCACTCATTCTTTCCCTCCTCCCCCCACTCCAAGATTCCAGAAGAGACTAGAAAATAACACTTTTGGAAATCATACCTTGTTTTTGTTTTGAAATGAAGCTAGAGCCCTACTTGACACTACTATTCTATTAATCCTGGTTGTCTTTAAAAATGAAAAAGCTTAAGATACCTAATAAATCTTAATAAAAAGAGATTTCTACACTTTATAATTCATTAAGAGGTCAATTACTGAAGTAACAAAAGAACTACCTTAAGGAATGCAACAGGCTCTGCTTACTCCACTTGGCATTATTCATTAAAACACACACACACACGCGCGCACACACACACGCATGCATGAACACACTCACACAAAACATCAAGCATCCAGACTAGCTTCATTAAGTTGTATAAGTAAAAATAAGATTATATGCACTAAAAACATTTCCTTAAGGAGTGTCCAGGTTGGCTTCATGGAGCCCACCTGTCACAGCATCATACCCCCCACCAATCCACACACCATCTGGGAGAGTGAGTTCTTCTCTGCCTAGCTTAGTGGATGAGGGGTCATCCGTGCACTGAACTAGAAGAAAGATGCTTAAACCTTGGCAGAGGAGAATACATGGGATTGAGGGAGACTCAACTATCTTGAATCCAGGTGCCAATTTCTCCATGGCAGGATTAATAATACTAAGAGCAGCTGGTACAGAGGTCCTGGAAAATTCATTGGCACCAAGCAAACACACGAGTATCATTTCTAATTCTCTGTGGTACAAAACTATAAACCACAAGTTAAGCACTGAAGAAAGAGCAGCTTAGACTATATGAAATGCTCAGATTATGCAGCCAAGGAAATATGTGAAGTCCATCAAGTATGTGAATTGCCTTTGTGTGAAGCCTGGCTCATGATTAGAGAAAAAGTCAATCTTAGTATTTTTGTTTATTTTTTCAAATACATAATTTAAAAAATATATCTGTAGTGTCAATTTTTCAACTACCATCATTCAGTAAGTATTTATTGAGCACACTTTGTGCTAACACTCTTCTAGATAGGGCATACCTGCATCAGTGAACAGAGAAATAAGGTATTTGGCTTATAGAAGCATACATTCCACTGGGGGGTGGACAAGGAGTTAATGAGTACACAAAGACATCAACTTGATGAAATCATAAGGCTAGAGCAAAGGTAAATAGGGTAATGAGAAAGAGAGAAACATGGGAGGCTATGTTAGATGAGGCGGTCAAAGAAGATTCTCAGAGATGACAATGGAGCCTAGGTATGAAGGTTGAGAAGGAGCTAGTTTTATTCCAAGGAAGAAGGAATACCAGGTGCACAGGTCCTGAGACAGGAGAAAGCTTGGCATGTTCAGGGAATAGAGAAATCCCACTGCTGGATATATTCTAAGATCACATTTTTAAGCAATGAAAACATGGCTTTGGAAACAGAACATCATATTGGTTAAGGGTATACCCTTAACTTCCAGGTAAAGAATCAAGTCCCAGAGCAGTTCCACTGACTCACATCTGGGGCCAACAGCGTTGAACTGGAACATTGGTCTCCTGTCTTCATCTTCCTGCATGATCTGTTGCCTCTCTGAGTTGATATGTGTTAATGACATTATCCCTTGACACTATCCGCCAAGCCAGGAAAGCCTGTGCACAAAGGGATCGTCTCTGCTAGCTTGTCCTTTCAGAATGAAAATGGGTCAGAATTCTAACCACCTCCCACTTTAGAACATCTAAAAAAACAACAACAAAAAAATCCATACTTTTTTTCCTTACATGAACTTGTTACTTTTTAGAATTTAAAAGGACACAAATAGATGACTTATATTCTAAAACCTATTTTTTCTTTGAGTATTCAGCAGTATTGAATTAGATCAGAAAATGAGACTTTTACCATGATGCACTGTGTTTTTTTCATAAAAAAGAGAAATAAATATACCAGATAGATTTTGTTTACTCGAAGTTGAGGATATTCAGTTTACATTTCAATTATTTTTGCTATAAAAGGAAAGTATGTAACTTTTTAGGTAACTACAAAAGTTTTACCAGAGAAAATATTCAATAGCCCCCAAATGGGAAAATTTTATTCTGTAGGAACTTGGCTCAGAGTATGCAGAATTGCATCCAGAGAATATGCAGCTCTATTTATCATCTTGCAAACTTCTTCATTATGTCAAAACTAAATCTCAGCTGTGCCCTGACTGCAAAGCAAAAGCAATTCAGGCTATTTTAGCCATCTCAACAAGAATATTTTGAGAATTAATCAATTTTCCAAAAATGTTAAACAATTTTATCAATTTTTGGTCAAGGTTCACAGTTAAGATACTACATTATCAGCCTTGAATTTATGTTTGTCTAAAGAAATTTATGATTTTTATTCTTGCTTCACAAAAAGGAAAAACAATCTTCTATAGTATCCATAACCATATTTTTCAGCTGTACTACAATCCCAACAATTCAGATTTCATTAGGCTTGATTCCCACTATATGCTCAACTCAAAAGCAGCTTTCCCATGGGCATGGCTTGAGGTTCTAAGGTTCAGCTCACAGTTAGAGCTTTCTCTTCTCAAACAGCTTCTTTCTCAACACTTTCAAGTTTTCTCACGCTACAGGAAGAGCTTCTTCCATGGTACATGACATTTAAAGAATATTCCAGTCCTTCTGAGATAAGCACCTGCTCTTTTTTATAAATGCAGAAGAGAAGAAAGTTGATAAGACTGTTGATAAGACAATTTTATTTTCAGTGGTGGCAGATTGCTTAGAGCTTAACTAAAAATCATTTAAAATATCACCAAATAAAAGCAAACATTTTGAACTTTTGCTTTACTTATTGAATTTAGAGCTGGGGCTTATCTCAAAAAGGCTTTGAATAGCCACTGAAAATAGACATGGAATTAGTTCCAAATTCTCTACCCACCCCCCGCCCCAAAACTTGTACTTAAAATAGAAGATTATCTGAGAAAACTTTATGATTGTATAAAAAACACTTAGAAAAATATCCCATTTGTTTTTAATTCAAAGTAATCCCAAATCAGTTTATTTTGTTCTTATTTTACAGTCTTATTAAATTCTAACAACCAAAAATTGGAATTTAAAATGGCTAAGGCAAAATATATCATTATAGGGGAAAGTGTGCTGGGCATTGGCTAAATAAGCAGATTAATGAAACTGTTGAAAATTTAAAAACAATTGGATAAAACTCTGGATGTGGCCAGGGATTGGAGGAGAAACAGAGGAAATAGTTTTCATGCTGATGCTCATTTTAGAAGTAATTCACTTTCCCATGACAAAGATAAGAAGCCATTTAAGAGTTATTTACCTTTCAGTTTAGAAAAAGGAAAAGAAAGATGTCTGGAGAAGCCCATTGACAGGCATGAAGAATGCATAAGCACTTTGCCTTCTCATCCTCTAGGCTGGGATCATCACAGGAGAAGCTTTTGCAGTTAAGCAGAAGGAAGAAGGAAGGAAGAAAGCTTTTGCAGTTCTGTCAAAACAGAACACGTGTTATATTATTACCTAAGGGAGAATCTTCTAAGCTCATTTAATTAGTTGGGGAATAATAGCTACTGTACTTTAAACAAAAACCAAATCTTTATTTTAAAAATTTAGACAAAAACACAAATGAGAGATTAAACACTTTACAAAGGTTCTACAATGTGAGTCATAAAAATAGCATGCTCCTCTAGGGAGTAATTTAAAATAAAAATTCCATTTATTAAAAAAAAAAGAGAAGAAAAAGAAAAAAGGAAAGAAAAAAATTAGAAACAAGAGTTCAAGATTATAAAGTGAGTTACAGTTGATTTAACATAATTGAACTTTGTTATTTTATGTGGAGGAAACTGAGTGGATTTTTTTTAGAAGAAAGGATTTCCTCCTTATTAATAAATCTGAAAAGTAATTTTAGCATACAGTAGCAAGATTATTCTCTATAAGATCTTCAGGACCAATTTTCCTCCCAATGTCTCAGAGCAACAGGTCTCTAGGTATCCTCTCATTCTATCTCCTTATCTTTGGACCACTGGAGAAATGGTTAAAAATACTTATTAGCAGCAAAGACTGACATGTACCTAGTACTCTCTATGAGTAAGAAAACTATTGTAACCAACCCATCCTAGGGCCTGGCTTTATGTTCAATGGGAAGGACCACTAAATGTGAGGGAGGGAAAGGCTTTCTACTGTGAATCCTTGTGGGTGTTCCAATACAACACTTGTTATCCCAGAGAGGCAGAACATTGTCGAAGTAAAAATCCCAGCAGTAGGGGCACGTGGGTGGCTTACTCCGTGAAGCATCTGACTCTTGATTTTGGCTTAGGTCATGATCTCAAGGTCCTGAGATGGAGGACTGCACCGTAACTCCCCCCCATGTCCGCCTCCCCTACGTGCTCTCTCAAACAAACAAACAAACAAACAAAATTCCCAACAATAATATTAACAAAATCTCTTCATGAGGTCATGGCCTATTATCCCTAAACTCTCTGCCTTTCTCCAGAAAGTCAACACCAATCTAGGATTTAGACATGCAGCATTCTTAACAGTACACAAAATAGGATTATTTTCTCTAGTTTTAAGATTATGCTTAGGTTATATCATCTTTTTAATTTAATCACTATACAAAGGTGGGAACTTTTAGTTTGTCATGTACTCAATGATGAATTTGATTTGTAATAAAGCACTTAGGTGGGAGCAAATGGCATTTTATTTCATTTTATTTTTATTTTTATTTATTTTTTTAAAAGGAGGTGTTTCTGTTTCTTTTTTTTTTTTTAAGATTTATTTATTTATTCATGAGAGACACACAGAGAGGGACAGAGAGAGAGAGAGAGAGAGAAAGAGGCAGAGACACAGGCAGAGGGAGAAGCAGGCTCCACGCGGGGAGCCCAACGTGGGACTCGATCCCGGGTCTCCAGGATCCCGCCCTGGACCGAAGGCTGCGCTAAACCGCTGAGCCACCGGGGCTGCCCATTATTTTATTTTTAAAGATTTATTTAGAGGCACCTGGGTGGCTCAGTGGTTGAGTGTCTGCCTTTGGCTCCCTTCAAGGAGCCTGCTTCTCCCTCTGCCTACTTCTCTGCCTCTCTCTGTGTGTCTCTCGTGAATAAATAAATAAAATCTTTTAAAAAACAAATAAAAAGATTTATTTATTAATTTGAGAGAGAGGGCACAAGTGGGAGGGGCAGAGGGATAAGAAGAGAGATTTTTTTTTTAAGATTTTATTTATTTATTTATGAGAGACACAGAGAGAGGCAGAGACACAGGCAGAGGGTGAAGCAGGCTCCTCACAGGGAGCCTGATGTGGGACTAAATCCCTGAACTGGGATCATGCCCTGGGCCAAAGGCAGACACTCAACCGCTGAGCCACCCAGGCATCCTGAAGAGAAAATTTCAAGCAGACTCCATGCTGAGCTTGATCCCACACCCCGAGATCCGGACCTGAGTTGAAACTGAGAGTTGGGTGCTTAACCAACTACACCAACCAGGCGCCCTGCAAATGGCATTTTAAAGCACATATTTATTCACTTATGTATTTATAGCAGTTCTACAACGTAATATGCAGAGCATAGTTAATTTTCACCTCTATCCCTTCTAAATATATTGTCCATCTTGTGCACTGTTTTTGATTTGATTATGTTAATAAATAAATCTTTAATGATGGCTACATGGAAAAGAATGACAATGCAGAATTGCAGTATGCTCACTACTTAGTACTTTATTGCTTTCGGTAACTACAAAAGACATTTGAGTTAAATAAAACAAATCCTAGTATGATCATGCAACCTCAAAAGCAAAGTTGGAGTTACATACACTCACATGTATTCGGAGATATTGTGATCATTTCATACCATTGTATGTTGCCATTGATATATTGCTACAATGACAAAGTCCCAATCAAAATATAGTTTATAAAAATGTGGTTCTACTCCTTGCTTACTTCACTTCAGACACATTCTCTCCATGGTTAGAAATAAGCCATGACAGTGGTCTAGCCCTGAATTTCTACGGATGATGAGAAATCAGGCATAACCATAGTCTAACTCTGAATGTGATCTTAATGTTTTATACCACGGACAAATCGTTAACATATGGAAATAACTGTCTCGGCTGCTCTGCTAATTTTTTTTTAATCCTATAGACTCTACTGCTTCCACTCTATACTCCATCCTAATTTTTCCCACTGCTCTCTTCCTACTTTGAAAGGATTCTTTTCTTCTTTTTTTAAAAGGGAAAAACATTCTTTGTTCCTTGTTTCCACCCTGCTGTTCTGTTGGCCCCAAAGGCTGCTCAATGTCCCTTCCCCAACCTCTAAATTAGGCATTCATTTTCAAGTTCACAACTGTTCCCTCCCTACCCTTGCAAAGGGAGGCTGTGGATGCTCCTCAGCTCTTAGCTCCTTGTTCTCTGTTGGGCTCCCCACAAAGCAGCCTCTCTTCACAGACATCCTCAGATTTCTCTTTTTAATAAAATTTGTGGTGGGCTCATGCCTCTAAATCATTTTTATCCATCACAGCCATTTACCTTCCCTCTGCAACAACCAATGCTCAATTCTCTCCCATCTTCTGGCATTGATTTTTGCTTCTGGAACCTCACTCAGTAGGACAATATGTGTTTTTTTTCTGGCCGTAGATAATACCCTCCCATATCACTCTCACAAACCACAGAATGAGCTCTGCAAGGGAACCTCTGTCCTTCCACTTCCATTCATTACTAACAAAGTGGTTTATATAAATGTAACCAAGGAGAACCACAGGTAAATGAGATGTATAACACACACACACACACACACACACACAGAAAGAGAGAGAGACAATGAGAGAGAGAAGGAATTCTTTACACGAAGACTTTTTACAGAACAGCCTATAAGGGTATTTAGCAATGCTTCCCAAATGCTGACCCAGTGACCAGTCTGGACTCGCTGCTTAAGACTCACCCAGGAGGGTATTAAACATAAATATTGATAGGCTTCACTCCTAGAGTTTTGGATTCAACAGGTCTGGGGTATTGGGAGCCACCAACACAGAGTGTAAATCAATCTCAACCCCTTGAGTAAAAGCCCCATAAGCACATATAACAACATGTGGATGCCAAGTTTTCAACCCATGTGGGTCTTTAGAATTCACACAGTGATTAATATGTTTTGAGAGAAGTATGATAAGACTGTTCAGTGCAAGTTAAGTCCTGATGGGAGGAAAGATGAAAGCCAAGGTATGTACCAGCCTGTCCACTCACCAGCAGCCTGTAACTGTGTGTCTGTAAGGAGATGTGAAAATGCCTCTCCCCTACTTGCCTTCCCCGGCACCCACCAGAAAATGTGCCTTGCAGTAATTTGACAGGGAGTGGTTTTAAAAGATCAGTCCTTACAGGATCAGTAATTTATTTAGTTTGCACCTGATTTATGCCTCATTCGAAAATGAAATAAAAAGAGAAGTGATTAAAAATGACTGAGGGTGAAACAGAATGAACATCTCAGTACTTCTCTCTCCCTGAAGCACAATGAGCCATTTCCCTTTATGGGAATAAAAGTGTGAAAGGGATGTAAGCTAAAACCCCCTTAGACTGTGACAGGGATAAATCTTTGGGTATTCTGATGGCCACTTTCTCCACATAGGAACAAACCTTCAAATGCATATGTAGTAAAATTCCCTCCTGCCTAGGACTCTGCTTATTTGCAATGATCAACCCATTCTAAGCAAGAGTATTCTTCTCACTAAGGAACCACAGGGCCACCTCTCTTTGCCCTTAAAGAATTCCTTTCCCATTGCATCCCAGGCCTGTGCTGCCTCATGCATTAACCACTAGACTCCTGTGGCTATGGAGCATTTGAGATGTGACTGACTAGTCAGTATTGAGATGTGCTCTCAGCATAAAATATGCACCAGATTTCAAGGACCGAGTATTTTAAAAAAAGGATGTAAAGCATCTCATGAATAATTTTTATACTGATTAGCATGTTGCTCTGACAATGTTTTGGACATTGGAGGTTGAACTGGATATATTGTTAATATTCATATTACCTGTTTTTTTTTTACTTCTTAAAATGTGGCTATTAGAAAACTTAAAATTATCTATGTATCATGCATTTTATTTTGATTAGCCAACACTGTCCTAGATGAAGTCCGGCATTTTGCTTTCCATCTCAAAGCTTGTCACACACACTTTCTGGGCACCTTCGGTCCCCTGTGCTGCTTCAAGCGCCCTGCTCTCATTTGGGCATTCCTAGTGGAAACCCTCTCATCTCACTCTTCCCCAACCCAGTCTCTGGAACTCCACCTCAAGTTTGACATGTTTTTGCCCACCATCCTATCAAATGATTTCTCCTCTTTCATTTCAAGAGATTCTTACTTCCCATCTTTTGTGAAATCTTATGTTTTTTAAGGAAGACAACTCAGCTGCATATTATTCACTTTCTAGACATTGGCCATAGAACTCATAGGGCTATTATTTCTGATCGCTACCAAGTACTCTTTTATTCATTTATTTATCAGCATTTGCTGGGTACCTCCTGGAGGCCAGGCACTGTGCTAGTTGTGGCACACAGCCCTAAATAATGTCAGCACATAGCCCTAAAATGATATGTGGGATGATGTCAACAGGAGCACAGAGATGAAACTGATGCTCTCCTGCCCTCAGACCCAGAAGGACTATCTACTTGCAAACACCCTTCTGAGAAAAGATTTAAATGTAGTGCTCACATAACAACAAGTCTTCCGGCTTGGAAACTTGAAACCGCCTGATTCTATATTAAACATTTCCCCTCTCCCACACTTTTTAGTCTCCCTTGTGTTTCCCTGACTACCTTACAAGCCCCATTTGTCTCTGTCATCCCCTTCCCTTTGCTGACACAGTATAAAACATCACATAGGCATCACATAAACATCATTTATGTGTAGAGACCCTCATTTATTTCTCACAGTAACATAGATACCATTATTGTTCCCTTTTAAAGCTTGGGAAATGTAGGCACAGGGAGGTCTAATACCTTACCTGATGTTACACAGATGTTAAGAGAAGAAGCAGGATTTGAACCCAGGCTGCCCAACTCTACAGCCAGAATTCTTAATTGTCAGGTAGGTCATCAGAGAATCTCAGAGAGTACACACAAACGCCAAGGCCCATGTAAGCTTGAAGCCACTGGGGCCATCTGATGCCAAATAAAAGAAGCATCCCCCCCTCAGGTGAAGCCTATGCAGGAAAAGAAAAGCTAAAGGGAGAGATGAGGAGAGAGAGAGAGAGACAATGAGAGAGAGAGAGAGAGAGAAAATATGAGAGAGGAGATATTACTGATTATTTTATTTGAATCCCTGGAGTACAAAGCTAAAAACTACCTGTGGTCTTCCTAGTTCCTAGTTCTACAAGTGCATAGAGTCTTTTGTCATTTGTAGTTATGCATTCTTAACCAGAGGATACAAAGTTCTTTGTATACAAACTATAAAAGAACTATGAAAGAGTATATGTGTATGTTTCTAGGAAGAATCTCAATGCAGAACTTGGTTCTACATAACTGCCATGTATACAGCATCTTAGCCAAATCTCCTCTGCTAAAATAAGGTGGGGACATTTAGAACAAGGCAGTTGCTTACATTAGGTGTATTCTTGGAGCTATGCTGATATGAAGCAGAATATACTATTTCTTATATAAAGGGAAGTGCCATAGTGCCTAAATCTTTTCATAAAAAGTTTATAGATTATCACTTCTAATCATCTTTTAAAATGTAAATGGAGTGCTTATTAAACATGCCAAATTGAAAATGCATGCTTGAATCCTAAGTGTCCATCAGTGAATGAATGGGTAAATAAAAATGTGGTATGTATATGCGTGTGTAATTACATTGTATATGTAAAATATATATGTACACACAAACACTCCCTTGTGTTTGTTTCCCTGACTACCTTGCAAGCTCCCTTTGTCTCTGTCATCCCCTTCCCTTTGCTGACACAGTATAATAAAATACCATCTAGGCATCTGTACATATGAACACCATATAAGTGTATACTTTCATTTATTTCTCACAGTAATGTAGATACCATTATTGTTCCCATTTAAAGCTTTAATGTTCCCATTTAAAGTTCACATATACAATATGCACTATATATAATGGATATTATTCAGTCATAAAAAGAAGGAAATCCAGTCATTTGAGACAACATGGATGGACCTTGAGGGCATTATGTTTAGTGAAATCAGACAGAAAAACAACCACTATATGATCTCACTTACATGAAATTGGGGGAAAAAAAAAACGAAATTTATAGATAAAAAGAACAGGTTGGTGGTTGCCAGAACCTATGGGTGGGGAGTGGGTAAAATGTGTGAAGGGGGTCAAAAGGTACAAGCTTCCAGTTATAAAATAAACAAGTCCTGGGGATGTGATGTATAGCATGGTGACTATAGTTAATAATACTGTATCACATACTTGAAAATTGCTAAGAGATAGATGTTAAATTTCTTATCACAAGAAAAAAATTTGTAACTATGTATGGTGTTAGATGTTTACTAGACTTATTCTGATGATCATTTTCCAATCTATACAAATATTGAATTATTATTTTGTATGCCTAAACCTAATGTTATGCCAATTACATATTAATAAAAAAAAGAAAGAAAGAAAATGAAGGCTTATGTCAGCTCTTTCTCCAGACCTCACAGTCCTGGTTCTGTTTGTCTTCAGACCCATTTCTTGCTCCTTCCTTGTTCTGCTCTGCTTTATTATGCAGAAAGATTGCCCTCTGCTAGGTTGGGCTTCTTGACTTCCAAAGTTCAGAAAATAGATGCAAAGGTGGAAGACTGAAGATTGGGAAGAAAGGAGAAAGTAGAGGATTTCTCTCCTTCCCTGTCTGCCTGAGGCAGTGAAAGTGGCAATTGGGGGTGGGGGGAGGGGCTCCAGCTATGACTAGACAGATTTACTATGGTTCTAGCTTCCACCAGTAACCTTGGCCCTTGGGCTTGTGTAATACAGTCACCTCCCTTTGCCCTCAGCCTGAGGTAACAGAATTGATCATTTATAAAGTGAAAAAAAATAAAAGAAAGAAAGAAAGAAAGAAAGAAAGAAAGAAAGAAAGAAAGAAAAAAGAAAAAGAAAAGAAAAGAAAGGAAAAAAGAAAAGAAAAGAGGGAGGGAGGAAGGAAGGAAGGAAGGAAGGAAGGAAGGAAGGAAGGAAGGAAGGAAGGGAGGGAAATTCCTGTAACAGATGAGTTTGGAAATGCATTTTTACACTGTCATCTTTCTTCAGCAAAGAAAAGAATTAGGCACAAATAAAATCCAAAAAGAAAAGACTAAACTCCAAGAAGTAAACACTTATTTTGCTATACTTCAGCACATGAGATATTGTTGAGAACGAACCATTTCCATACTCAGATGAATTCACTGTACTACCCTCCAAGTAATAATATCCAAAGAGAGGACAAAACACCCCACAAAGTAACTTTGAAGGAAGTGAGGTTTGGTCTGGTGTATGCCACCCCCCATTCTGACAATGCCACCAACAACTTAGAATCCAGTGCCCTTGATGTCATTAAGGAAACTGACCTGCTAAAATGACTGTTACATGGTTTCATATACTATCTCTTACAGTTCATAGTTTATCTTATTTAGAAATATAGTCATCTCCTGTCCAATATAACAGTGAAGAGCTTTCAGCATCTAGTCTGTCCTGTCCACTCCCTATCACCTGTTTGTTAGTACCCAGTGAGAAATGCTACTAATCTTTGCACGTTCTACTTCTGTTGCAAAGTCAGTTCCATGTTAGTTCAGACTTTTAGTTTACTCTATGATTATGAGTCTTTATTCAATATACTTTTTATTGTTATGTAGGCCAAATACCATTCTATATCCATTTCCCTTCTTATTCAGGGCATCTGGAAGAATTATATTTTCCCTCCCCACTGAAGTTAGACAAGAGCATGTGACTAATTCCAGTCACTTAATACTATTTTCATGGAAAATAGCTATGTAACAAAGGAGATATAAAGCCCCAGTAATGTGGCACATCAATTTCAAGAAATATTTTATTCAAACCCAGTACCATGAAATAATACAGTTTTTGAAACTTATTGTGATGAAACTCCTATTAACTGAGACTGTGAGCTCTTTGAGGACAGTTCATTTGGAACCCACACACACTAGATGCTTAATAAGTGAATGAATGAATGATTAAGTGAATGAATGAGTAACTGTAATTTCAATATCATGTCTTATTTAAATCATTCTTATTTCTCCTCTATGCTCATTCAAACGTTTTGCTAATTTAGGAAATTATCCTTAAAAAGACAATTTATTCCTTAGTAAGGCTAGCAATAATATTCTGGCTTTTCAGTTATCATGGAATCTAAGAAGGAAAGGCCAGTGTGCTTTGTTTTCTGTTTTTGAACCCTATAAAAACATGGTCCAGGGAGTTCATGCAATGGTATATTTGAATGAAATTTGTGGTTTTCTTTCTCTGTTTGGGTTTGGTGATTTGAAGCTGTTATGGACTGAACATTTGCATCCTCCAAATTTATATATCAGAGCCCTAACCTCCATGCAATGGTATTTGGAGGTGGGGCCTTTGTGGAGGTAATTAGGTTTGGATGATGTCATGAGGTTAAATGCAGTGGAGCCTCAGTGATAGGATAAGTGCTGTTATAAGTAGAGGGAGAGACAGCAGAGCTGATACAATAAGAGCTTGATATAACAGGAAGGTGGCTGTTTACAAGTCAGGAAGTGGGCCTTCACTAAGAACCAAACTCACTTGCACTTTGATCCTTGACTTCTCAGCCTCCAGAACTATAATAAATGTCTGTTGCTTAAGCCACCAAGTCTATAGTATTTTGTTATAAACTGCCCAAGCTGACCAAGACAGGGGCCAAATTCTCATCTCCTTTATCTCTTTTAAAAATGTAATATTATTTGCATGTTACAGCCACATTCCCTTGATTTCAGCAGCCAGCTTAAGATTCTGCCGCGTCTTTAGGTAAATTAAGCAACATGTCCATTCAATGATCAGTCTGACATTTCAAGCATTTTCTAACTTTGATTTGTTTGACCACCATTGTTGAAGGGCACTATTTCCTATGGAGCACCAACCTAGGTATGGTTATCTTCGGTTTTATACAATGCAAGTAAATGGAAACTTTCACTCAATTCTAACAGCTTCTAATTAAAAAAAAAAATAGAGAGTTCAGTAATTCAGTTAGATTTAACTTTTAAAAAAGTTCTCTAGATCATATTAAAACCCACATGATGTTTTGTTACTTGGTAAATAGATTTAGTACATTGCCCTGATTTGTGTCGCCCCTTAAGAGCAAATCCACTTTCCTAGAAATATTGCATTTTGCATTGCCAAACGATTGTAGGAACAAATTCTTTAAGCACCATTTGAGAAGTTAACTTGAAATTTTGGAGTCTCACACCAAAATGCTGACTATTAAATAGCAATCTGTTACAGGCAATGCCAAATGAAAGCCTGCTGTCATAATTCACTAAGATTTAGTTTTTGCATCATTATGATAAATTTACTTCACTTACCAGCTTAACCATAAATCATACCTTATGGTTGTCATGTGAAGGCAGTAAAATATCATATACCTTTAGACAACCTCTATCCAAAAATGCTTTTCCCTGTTCACATTTTATCTGTCAAATAGTATTTTCTTTAAGAAGTAAATATAAATGCCATTATCGGGAGAAGCTACCTTGCCTAGGACAAGTTCTAGCATTTAGTGTTCTGACAGATCTTAATTTGGACATCAGCCAAAGTCAATAAAACTTGTTCATGCAGAACCTTACCTGGTTTTCACCACGTCGAGGGGGTGCATCAGGCAAATTTCTACAAGACCTGAAAAAATGATAAAGAAAAGTCCAATAAACACTTATGTAAACACTGGTTCTTGTTTCCTTGACCCCATTGATTTCTCAAGCATGAAGATTCAAATGAAAACTAGGGGCTTTGGAAATGACAGCTAGTAGCTAGAGACTAGTAGCAAAAGACAAGAGTGTAAGTAAGCGTGGAGGTGGGGCTGTAGGAGGAAGAAAATGAAAAAGGAATCAGATGTCCGAAATTCTAGTCATCTAAAGCAGGTATGATTGTGTACCATTCAAGTACAATAGATAAGTATATGCCAAAGGAAGAGAGGAAAGGAAAGAAGGGAGAGAAACTCTTTTGGCACCTCTGCCACTGCCCTCATAAAGATAATGATGCCTGTTATCTCATTAGGTAGCTATGAAGATCCAACGCACATTTAATACATTAATAGCCCAATAGAGAATGTGTATTAAGTGTTCATGGCATGCTGGACAATATTCTAAAAGTACTTAGATTATCTTGTTTAATCCTCACAAGAGCTTGTTGTGATAGAAAGTATTATTATCCTCATTTTACAGATGAGATAATTGAGGCACACAAGATTAAATAACTTGTCTAACATCTCACAGCTAAGGAGTATGTTGTGGCCCCATAAAGTCCCTGATCTTAACCATTGCACATCAATAAAGAATTTCTATACTTTCTTGCAAATCAATTGTAAAGCCCACCTCCTGTTGTCTAACTGAGCAGAGAAGACCGCTCAATTACTACTATCATATAACAATAGTAGCAGTAAAAGTAGTTTTATGTATTAGTGGTAGTAAAAATAATTAAAGTAGTAGTAGTTAGAGTATTGTAGTAGTAATAACCATAACAGTTACCTTACCTGTAGCCCCTATATAGTGATGGTAATTTACCATACATTATCACTGGTATGCACAACAATAGGCAAGATAAGTATGTATTATTGTCATCTTTACTCAAAGATAAGCAAACAGAGGTTGATAGCGTTAATTGATTTGCCCAAAAGCCATAGTATTTTTCGGCAGTTTCCTAAGGGCACATTTACCACTCTCCATTTGCAAACTAACTCAATTTGAGCTTCACTGTGATTTAGTTCACCTTTCCCATTCCATATCTATACATCCAAATGTTTACTCCCCATTCTGGGAAGGTCCAGGAAGCACAAAAGTCCTACACCTACCTGAAATCCTGCTTTCCTTCCACAGAAGTTTAGAAAATTCTTCCTGCTTAAGCTTGCTATATGGTTTACAAAGCCTTATGTATTGACCCAAAACATTCTTACTTTGACTAAAACTAAGAGGATCTAATATTAAACAGCTTTCCCAGCAGGAATGCTCCTTAGTGTTTGGCAACCAAATCACTGGCCCAATCGGTCTCATTGCCTAGAGACAGGAGGAGCAAGGCATAGGACAGCAGAGGCAACAGGATTGCCAGGCACAATGGCAAAGCCTCTGGGCACTGCTTTAACTTCGGGAATGAGCTCTTTACCCAAGATGGTGTGGGCGAGTTTCTTTCTTGAAACTAGTCAAGTCTAGGGATGCCTGGGTGGCTCAGTGGTTGAGCATCTGCCTTGGGCTTAGAGCATGATCCTGGGGTCCTGGGATCTAGTCCGGCATCAGGCTCCCTGCAGGGAGGCTGCTTGTCCCTCTGCTTGTCTCTCTCTCTCTCTCTCTCTCTCTCATGAATAAATAAATAAAATCTTAAAAAAAAAAAAAAGAAAGAAAGAAAAAAGAAACTAGTCAGGTCGGTCTCAATACACTTCCTCTAGCTTTAAAATTCACGTTCACCTTGAAGTAAGAATCAGATGAGCAGAGTTCTTATCCTGATGCCTCAGGGAATGATAATTTACCCCTGGGCACTCAGTTCCTTATCTCTAAAGGGAAGAAGTTATGTGGTCTAGAGGACCTTTAGGGTCTCATATTCTATATTTATTTCTTTATTCTTGAATATGATTTTTATATATATGATTTATTTATTTATTTGTTTATTTATTTATTTATTTAGAGAGAAAGGGGGAGGAGCAGAGGGCCGAGGGAGAGGAAGAGAGAGAGACTCTCAAGCAGGACTTGATCTCACAACCCTGAGATCATGACCTGAACTGAAATCAAGAGTCAGATGCTTAACTGACTGACTCACCCAGGTGCCCCTATATGTTTTACTTATAGTTCTAATTTAAACTTCATTATATTAGCTACAAGAGGATAAAGCACTAATCCCATAAATAAGATTAACCCTGGAAACTCAGACTTGTAAAATAACATTTTTACCAAGCACTGCAAGAAGTATCTATTAAGTGTACTTATTTTTTTTAAGATGAATTTATTTATCTCAGAAAGAGAGCATGGATGAGGGGAGGCAAAAGGAGAGGGAGAGGAAAAGACTCCCACTGAGCATGGAGCCCCACGTGTGGCTTGATCCCAAGACCCTGAGATCATGACCTGAGTTGAAATCAAGTGCTGGCTGCTTAATTGATTGAACCACTCAGGGATCCCTACTAAGTGCACTTATGTGCATGTCATGAACATAAAGGAATAAGGTACTCAGAGCAATTTACTGAAGCAAGTACACAGTTTCTCGCCCTGACATGGAATTAGGAAATAAAATATTAAACACTAAGTAGCCCCAGTTGGCCTATTCCTGAAAAAATTGACCACAAGAACTAACAATTCCAACAATTTATTAAAACTAATAGCAGAATACGAAGAATCTGTTCACATTTATATATACCTATTTGCAAAATTGTTCTACTTTCCTATTTGCTAGTGGGTATTTCTGGTAGTAAGTAGATAACTATATTAGATGATTATAGTTTTCTGGTTACTTAAAATTATTTTCTAACCTCTAGTATGGCCCAAACATTCATTTCACCCAACAGACTTACATTGGTTGTCTTTTTTATGTGTCTAGTATTGAGGAGAGTCTAGTGAGGAGAAGAGACACAAAGAACAAACAATAATGCGTGGGAGAGATGTAATGTTCAGAGTTTATCGGAACAGCAGAGAGAGGACCCTGATCAAGCCTGGAGTTGGGTGAGGTATGGAAAAGGGACTCAGGGACAAAAGAGGACAGAATGAGCATCATTCATGGAGGCATGGAGGAGCCACTGCACACAAAGAGAAGGAAAGAAGAAAGAACAAGGTAAACATTGCAGTAGCGGAGGGTTGAAGGCAGGACACACCAAGAGATGAGGTTGTATGTATATATAGAGGTCAAGGTCAGACTCATGCTCAGGCACTTGTAGTTTATCCCATAGGCCATGAGAAGCCAGTGAAAGATATTTAAAAAAAAAGAAAAAAAAAGAAAAAGCTCTTTGGTCTTAGTTGTGATCTTACCTCTTTCATTCATGATTTTATTTATTTTGGTCCTTTCTCTTTTCTTTTTGATAAGTCTGGCTAGAGGTTTTTTTATTCTATTAATTATTTCAAAGAATCACTTTCTAGTTTCATTGATCTGTTCTACTGCTTTTTAAAATTTGTATATCATTGATTTCTGACCTAATCTTTATTATTTTTCTTCTCCTGTTGAATTTAGGCTTCATTTGCTATTCTTTTCCAGCTCCTTTAGGTATAATGTTAGGTTGTGCATTTGAGACTTTTCTTGTTTTTGAGAAAGGCCTGTATTGCAATATATTTCCCTCTTAGGATCACTTTTGCTTTATCCCAAAAATTCTGAAGTGTAGTGTTTTCATTTTCATTTGCTTCTGTGTATTTTTAAAATTCTTCTTTAATTTCCTGGTTGACTCATCATTCTTTAGTAGGATGTTCTTTAACCTCCATGTATTTGTGGTCTTTCCAAATTTTTTCTTGTGGTTGACTTCAGGTTTCATTATGGTCTGAAAATATGCATGGAATAATCTCAGTCTTTTTGTACTGGTTGAGATCTGATTTGTGACCCAGTATGTGATCTATTGTGGAGAATGTTCCATGTGTGCTCAAGAAGAATGTGTATTGTTACTTTAGGATGAAATGTTATGAATATATGTGAAGTCCATCTGGTCCAGTGTGTCAATTCAAAGCCCTTCTTTCCTTGTTGATCTTCTGCTTAGATGATCTATCCATTGCTGCAAGTGGGATGTTAAGGTTCCCTACTGGGAACTCTGCTGCACTCAGCATCGCATTCTTCTTGTGACCCCTGGGATCCTGAGACCACACTGCCCCACTTGGGATTCCACCACACTTCACCCCCTGAGCATCTTTAAGCCAAAGATGTCCCCAACTGTAGCAGACTTCTAAACGTTTTAATTATACAATCTGATATATCACCCCATATTTAAGTCTCTGCACCTATCTTCCAAAAAGCAGCCACTTTTCTATTTGTAGAAATGCTGCATTTCTTTTTTCAGATTGCTGACTAATTCTACAGGTGTTCAGAAGCGTTTAATAACTAGCTGTATTTGAGGGAACAGAGAAATGTAGGGTCCTCCACTCCTCTGACATCTTAACTCCTGATTGTTATTTATGGAGATAACCATAGAAGTAGAATAAGATGAATCATGTTGCCATAGGCCTAGATGTGACCCCCAGAAACTGAGTTGCTAATGTCTTCCATTTACCTGTAAGGCCCTTCTTAATGTGTCTTATCTGTGCCCACCTTTGAAATCCATCAGCCTTTCAGGCACCATTAATGGTGTTTCACACTATGTCCCCAGCACCTAGCACAATACCCTGCATGCATACAGCCCTTAAGAATCATTTGCTAATCAATAAGGTGTTGATTGATTGGTTGCCTTCTCACATTTACATAGCAGCTGAACATCTGGGTATTGTGATTAACAATATTGCAATTCTGTATTCAAGTACTTATTGTATTTTATTTCATATAATTTTTTTACCAATATTTCTTGTCCTTACTTGCTTATTTGCATAATACTCAAACCAATGAAATAAATGCAGAATAAGTAGTTGCCAGTTCAGTTTATCTTGAGAATTAGCTGACACGATGGCATAGCAGTAACCCTAAGAAGCTTTAATTCATTTATTCAACAAATTTTCATTGAGTTTACTGAGTTGCATGACAGCCATTGTGCAAAGTGATGGGACGCAAAGGCAGGTGGAGTCTCTGTCCTCATGGAGCTTTTAGGCAAGAAAACAGACAGTTGTAGTGCTACATGTATTAACACAAGTTGAGGGTACTGTGGGAGCACAACAAAGGGCACTCATATCAGTTAGGTTCAGGTTCAGGTACAATAGCAGAAAACCCAAATAGCAGTAGTTTGTTTGTTTATTTATAAAATTTTGACGTTGTTACCCTTTGCATTTAATTTTTTAAAAGATTTTTATTTATTTATTCATGAGAGACAGAGAGAGAGGGAGATGCAGAGACAAAGGCAGAGGGAGAAGCAGGCTCCATGCAGGGATCCCAATGTGGGACTCGATCCCAGGACTCCAGGATCACATTCCTGGGCCAAAGGCAGGTGCTCAACTGCTGAGCCACCTAGGCATCCCCCAAATAGCACTAGTTTAAAAGAAAGAGACATTGTCTCCAACATGAATGCCTGGAGGTAGACAGATCAGATCTCCACAATGTTAGAGACTACTTCTGCCTTGTTGGTGAGTTTTGTGTGTCCTTCATGCCCAAAGTCACCTCACTGTCCAGGACAGCTGTTAACAACTTATCAATTTACATTTTCAGTCCAGACTTCTCTTTCAAAATCAGACGTAAATATCCATTTGCCTATTTGGCACCTGTGTTTGGATACCTAAAAGGCATGGCAAAATTCACATGCCTAAAACTGGACTCTGTTCCCTCTTCCTCTCCACTCCTAATCAAAGAAAACAAAACAAAACAAAACAAAAACAAAGCAAAAACCAACCTGTTCAACCTTAGACTCACCCTGGACTCCTCTTTCTCTCAAAAACCCTATTCCTACCTATCTGGAAATCCTTTTGGCTCTCTTTCAAATATATCCAGGCTTCTACCTTCTCTCACTTCTTCTACTGCATCCACTCTGGTCCAAGTCATGATCATCATCTCTCAACTGATTAACTGCAGCACCTCATTAACAGGTCTCCCTCCATCCACCTTTGACCTTTTGCATCTGTTTTCACACAGCAGCCTGAGTGATCCTTTTAAAGTGGAAATCATTTCATGCCATTCCTCTGCTTAGCAATGGCTCCCTGTTTCACCCAGAGAAAAGCCATATGCAATCCTTGTCTGCACTCCTTTTCTCAACAACTCTCTTACTACTCTTTCCCTCATTTCAGTCTAGCCACAGTGGCTTCTTCACTATTTCCCAAACTTGCCAGGACTACTTTAGTTTTTGGCCTTTGTACTACCTATTCCCTTTGCCTGGAATGCTCTTCCCCTAATCTCTCCTTGGCCAACTAGCTTTGCATGGTCAGTTAGTAACTCTGACCACTCTAACATAGAGGCCTAACCTTCCTTACCCCAGCACTGATGAAACGCTTCATGCAGCTCGGTTTTTGTCTTTTTCCATAGGATGTATCAACTTCTAATATAGTACATTATGTACTTACTTATTACACTTACTGTTTTCTCTTTGTCTCTCTCAGTAGAATATAAGCTTTACCAGGGCAGAGATCTTTGCCTTTATTGTCCACTGATAGGAACTAAGTACCCAGAACATGCCTAATACTTAGAAGTTGCTCAATAAATGGGTGTTGGCAAATTGAACACCAATAAAAAATAAATTTATATAAAAAAAAGAAGTTGCTCAATAAATTTCTGTTGAAAAAAGAAACCAAACCACATAAAAGAATAAACCTGCTACAATAAGATTCCTTTTTAGTGATATATAGAAAATGAAGTTTTAAGAACTTAGTGTATAGAATGAGAACTCACTCAGACATTCAAGGAATCCATGATACTGTTTAAAATAAGAAGGCTACTGATAGGTTCTTTTTCTTTCTTTTTTTAAAGATTTTATTTATTCATTCATGAGAGACACAGAGAGAGAGAGAGAGACAGAGAGACATAGACAGAAGCAGACTCCCTGCAAGGAGCCCAATGCAGGACTTGATCCCCGAACCCCGGGATCATGTCCTGAGCCAAAGGCAGATGCTCAACTGCTGAGCCACCCTAGTGTGTCCTTACTGATAGGTTCTGAGTCCACATCTATCCTTCTAAGTAGAACTGAATTATTCCAAAGGTAATTTTAGTAACAGTTTGTAAAGCCGAATCTCAACATCTCTGTGAATTGCAATGGAATAGCAGTGCAGACAAAAATTGAGGCCTCAAGTATCCCCAAGATGTCAGTTACAAGTAAAATTTATGTTTTCCTTTTATCAATACCAAACTCTTCACATTGAACTATAGCCCCTTCCTTGGCATTTTAAAATTAAATCTTTTGTTCTTCCAATTTCACCCTAATCTAATCATTACTCTAAATGATTTCGTGTAACATATTTAACTCTTTGACATAGAAAGGAATCTTTTTATTTTTAAAAGAGAACCACAGAGGAATAAATGGTTTCAAATTGTGCAAATTTGAAATTCAAAAATAGAACTGCTACAGACAGAACTGATATTTTTTCATCTACTCTACTAGTCAAGCAAATCATTACAACATCCTATTTGATAGCCTGCCCAGAAAATGTGGTAGCCCTACTGAATTATAAGCAATGTGAGACTCATAAAGGGAAATCAAATATATTATACTTTCCCTAATAACAGTTAAGGCATACTACCTTTGTGGCACAGTAAATTAATATTCTGCATACTGAATTGGCCAAATAGGCAATGTGATTTGGCAAGTTTGAAAGATGTTGTTAAAAGTTATGCTTTTGGGCAAGCCACAGCCCTCCTTGAAAAATGTGAAGTGAATATTTTCATAGAAGTTTACTGTTAGCATGTATTTTTCTAAAGAAGCTAACATTAAGCAGTGGCTGTTAGCATGTATCTAAAGGAAGTACAATAATTTCCTTGGTGCATATCCCTTGTTCGTATAGAGTTTATTATCTAATTGACCTAAGAACTTAGAAAAATATATTTTAGAGGCATAACATATGCATACATTACAGTCTAGAAATCATAGTAGATGCAGCATGTACAAACGAGGAAAAAAGTTGAGGCAGAGCTGAAGAATGAGTTTTTATCATACACACATGCAGAGAAAGACTCAAAATTATGAAACTAGTGAGAATCTCACTTGTAAAAAAAGTTTTTATATTAACTTTTTAAACTCAATTTCAGGGCAGCCCGGGTGGCTTAGCAGTTTAGCGCCACCTTCAGCCCAGGGTGTGATCCTGGAGACCTGGGATTGAGTCCCACGTCAGGCTCCCTGCATGCAGCCTGTTTCTCCCTCTACCTGTGTCTCTGCCACTCTCTCTCCCCCTGTGTCTCTCATGAATAAATAAATCTTAAAAAAAAAAAAACAAAAAAACCTCAATTTCAGTTCAATGTAACATCTTTATAAATTGGTAACATCTTTATAAATTGGTGTTTTAACTCAAAGGAAATTATTCTTTTCTTTTTCCTTTTTGTTATATTGAAATCTATATTAGACAAGCAAGCTCCAAGTGCACTCGGGTAAGTGGACCAATTTTCAGATATTTTGGTCTTTTATGGAAAGCTAAGTGTTATATATGGTCCTTAACACAATTGGTAATGCAAAGAGAAACACCAGGGAAAAATAAGCTGTGGATTAAGTTGGCAAAGGGGAAGATACTTTCAGAAGTGTATTAAATGCCTTTAAGGAGAAGGAAATGTGAATAAAAGAGAGGGAAATAGAGTTATCACTTGTTTTACAGATTATACGTGAGTGAATATATATATGTGTATGTATATACATATATTTATTTTCAGAGGAAGTTTGCGTTGCATTGCATTTTGTTTATCTAAAGTTAAAAAATATTCAAGCTGACTAACATTTCAGCATTAGAAGTGTATGAAAATGTAGAAGGGCTGTTGAAAGAGAGGTTAGGACTCTGTGGCATGGGGGAAGGACAGCCTGCCTAGTTACACTCCACAGAACACCTGCCCAATTCTGGTGATTCTGTTTTCTTCCTGCTTCTCAATCAACTAGAAGGACAAAAATATTCTGTTCTGCCCCAGGATTTCTTCTTTCTTACCCAACCTCTATAGTATTGGTTTTCCTTCTTCTTTCAATGAATTACCTGGAAAGGAGCTCTCTATTTGTCACCAGTGTCAGGAACAGAATTCAATCCTTCCCTGTTTACCCCCACCCCCATTCCCACTCCATTCACATACTGAAGCTGGCTCCTACAGGCCAGAGAGCACGCTTCCCTTCCCAACTTTACATTCAGTGGCATCATATCAGTAGTTTAAAATTGGCCATACTGGGAGTATTTACACTAAGAGAAATGGCAAAGCCTACAAATTAATTTTAATTTTTTGTTTTCCAGAGAGTCATTATTAAACATTTGCCATAACAACACTGCCCAAATTGAACCACAGATTCTGATATCTAAACTATTAGGTTCAAATAGTTTTTGATGTACCATATATGGAAAGGCTTTAATTCCCAGTAGTTCTGTTTGTCACAGATTTCCAAAGGTGACATAAATGTAATCTTTGGCTTATATTCTCTGTTCACCACAATTGAATAAGAATAATTATGTTCCTGCATTTGAATTTTAAAGAAATTCTTAAGTATTGTTATCCAAGAAAAATCAACCAACCCACCAAACTACCAACCACACCTATGATTTTATGCTTTCATGCAGATGTCTCATGCTTCACATAGAGATGTAGTAATGAGAGCAAGTCTTCCATTTCTCAAGAAAACAGCTTCCTTCCTCTGCCCTCTTCCAAGAGTATGAGCACTTTAAAAAGAGAAGAGGAAATGTGGCTACAAAGCCAGTTTCATCCTTGGTCTTTGGATACAAGTCTAGAAATAGTCAGAAAGGCTCAGACAAATACACAGCATCTCGCTAAGAGAGGAATTCAGATTTTTAGTTCACAAGAAGCTAGTTCTTTCTTATCTATAAGTCACAAACACCAATTACCATCAAAGAAAGAGCAGGATGAAGTTACAATGTTTTTCTCCTTGTTTTAATTAGTGTTAGTTCTTGCAATCATATTATTCATCTTGACAGAGTAAAAGACTTATGACTTAAAATATTTGCTACCACTGGTTTAATTAACATACAGTCAAGTTTCCTGCATTTAATAACTCACACTGCCTTAAAAACTTGCCTTTAGGTGTTAGTTCTTAACTGTATATTTGCTGAATGATCTAATAGTACCACAGCTACACAAATTCTTATTTTTAAACTCTTACTTCATACCAGCCTCTGTGCCATGCTCCCATGAACTACAGATTACTGAGTCAGCTTCCTGAATTTACATTTTAGGTGAATTCCATATACCACATTCTTTACCAAGGTTTGGCTTGTGAGGAAAAAAAAAAAGAAGAAGAAAGTTGACTCAGTTTCAGAATTCCTTGGGACGCCTGGGTGGCTCAGTCACTTGTGTCTGTCTTTGGCTCAGGTCATGATCTTGGGGTCCTGGGATTGAGCCTTGCATCAGTCTCCCTGCTCAGCTGGGAGTCTGCTTTTCCCTCTCCCTTTGCCCCTACCCCTTGCTTTTGCACACACACTCTCTCTCTCAAATACAATAAATAAAATCTTTAAGAAAATACCTCCTCTTTCAGCTATGTGGCATTTATACAGTTTTATCACACAGGATTTCTACTAAATACAAATTCAACTAATCTTTGTTTCCACATGAAAAACTTGCAAAAAATTAAACTGATTATACTTCATATAAAATTAAGTACCAATAAAAAACAATATTTGGATACTAATGTGTAAGACATTACATAAACACAAAGGCAAATAGATTTCATATAACAAAGATATAGTTGTAACAGCACTGGATATATTACTAGTCATAGAAACATTATCTAAATAATAATTAATGTTTGATTTTGGTTACGATTCTTAAACCTCTAACTCACTAGAAACAATATTTACCTACTTGGCATCCATCCCAATGAGCACTATGAGATATCTCTTTGCTACTGTACATTAAATATACGGAACAGGTACACATCTAGGAGGGATTTTATTCACAAAATATTTTTTTGAGTTCCTATTATACATAGTTTTTCCAGCATAGTTCTAGTTGCTAGTTCTCTTCTGCTTGCTTCCATTTTTTCAGAATAAGAAGCAAGGTTGTCAACTGAGAGTGAGAATAAGGAAGGGACATTGAAAGACTAGATAAAAGATGTTTAGTAGTCATCTAGGGGAATGAAGGAAAGGATGGACCAAGAAAACGTATTATCATTACTGGGTAGCATTGAGGTCCACTTGAGGCCAACAGTTGTGAATATGAAGTGTCTTTTTTTGTAGCCACATTCAGCTGTGTGGGTGCAAGAAGAGAAAGATTTAACCAAGATGAAGTTTTGCCAAATGAATATGAAGTGAGAAAGGGCAAGGGAAAGAATGTGTGCCAAGAAGTGATTGTAATGGTTAGCCATGGGATTTAAGCTAGGAAGGAGGGAAGTGACGACATCATGGGGAGAGGATATGGTAGTAAGAGCAGTGCCCTATTGGTCTTGTTGGAGTCAGGATACTAGAAGAGAAAGTTGGAAAGATAAACGATGGAGTTAATATTAAGATATCTACTAAATCCCATTCTTAAGCCCAACTAAAGTTTGTTTTTTTTCCCTTGTATTCCCAGTGTCTAGCACAAAATATGATACATCATCTATATATTGAATAAAAATGCTGAATGAACAAAACTTTAATCCCATAATTGAGTAATATCAAGTATGTGAAGAACAGCTACACATGGATAGCACATTCTCCATTCCTTCAAGTATATTCAGTAGATATTCTCTTTGTTTTGATTTGATATTCAAGGTTCCTTTGAGATTATGATTTGACAAATATTAAATGAAGATCTGACAATCACCAGAACGTGTGCACCTTAGAAAGCTAATACATTTAATGGCCAATGTACAACACATAAAAATGCAAAAAAAAAAAAAAAGTCGAAACACTAAATAAAATAATTATCCAAAAAATACACTCTTCCGGGATGCTTGGGTGGCTCAGTGTTGAGTGTCACGCCTCAGGGCGTGATCCCAGAGTCCCAGGATAGAGTCCTGCATCAGGTTCACTGCATGGAGCCTGCTTTTCCCTCTGCCTATGTCTCTGCCTCTCTCTCTGTGTCTCTCATGAATAAATAAAATCTTAAAAAAAAAAATACACTCTTCCAAAGATGAGTTATTTAAGAATAAAAACACAACCACTTTGGAAGATTTTAAATCTATAATATTAAGTTCTCAAACAGACACATTCATATTAGTATTCTGAGGAAAGCTTAGACAGTAATTAACGGATCACATATTTTAAAAGACTTTGTCATCTTTTCTAGTGAAAGCACTCAAAATTTGTCCTCATTAGAAGGATCCCTTGGTAGATGGATATTAAAGCCATGAAAATTTACCCTGGAATTCTACGGGTGTCTACAAAGTCTGAAAACTTAGATGAATATGCATAATGTTGCCAATGGCATTGTCAATCCATAAAAAAGATAAATTAATATTACCTATTTTTCAGACTTTATACTCTGTTGATGACTTCATAGGAGAAGTGTGATTTCTATATTAACTCAAGGACTAGACTTAACTAACTGATAGTTTTTTTAAGTATAGTTGACACAAAATGTTACATTTGTTTCCAGTGTACAACATGTGATTCAACAAGTTTATACATTATGTTACCTTCATCACAAGTGTAGCTACCATCCGTCTCAGTACATCACTCTTACAATATCATTGGATATATTCTTTATGTTGTGCCTTTTATCTCTCTGATTTATTCATTCCATAACTGGAAACCTGTATCTCCCACTCCCTTTCACCTATTTTGACCAATCCCCACCTTCTTCCCCTCTAACAGTATCAGTTTGTTCTGATTTTATAGGTCTGACTCATCCAAATCCCAGATCAAGTAGTGCCATCACACAGTTGGTAACCATAATATGAATTCACAAATGGTAACTTTTCTTTCTTTTTTTAAAGAGATTTTATTTATTTATTCATGAGAGGTACACAGAGAGAGAGAGGTAGAGACATAGGCAGAGAGAGAAGAAGCAGGCTCCATGTAGGGAGCCCAATGTGGGGCTTGATCCCAAAACTCCAGGATCACGCCCTGGGACGAAGACAGACACTTAACCACTAAGCCATCCAGGCATCCCAATGGTAACTTTTCTGAATTAAATTCCACCTATCACCAAGGAGGAAAGAGAATTCCCCTCTCTCTCAAAAAGAAGAAGAATGACATCAGGAAGTGTGCTGAGACCAGGGCTATGAAGTTTCACTGGGTTCACTAAGCTATCCCTAAGGATTTTCTTGCTTTAGAATGGATTTTGAAGCACCAGTAGCTGAAAACTGAATTTAAGAAAAGAATGTTAAAACTTGATGTGGAAGGTATGGTTCAAGTTGGACCATAACACAATCATTAAAATGAGCAAAAAGTCTAAAATGCCACTGTCTAGAAAGCGAAACAATATTGTTTCTTTCATTGCAGAGTTTAATTTATTCATTTTTTGTTTCACAAACCTTGAAAGACACTCCTAAAAGGAGCTGTTGGTGTTTTAAGATGGTGTTTCCCAGAATGAACACATATTCCATGTTTTCTGTTTTACCTTACCACTGAAAAGCTAGAGGAATTTGTGGAAGAGAAACAATGCTTTCTTATTCGTGTAGGAAGTCAATTCCAACAAAAATAATTTGTCAGGGCTCCTTTAGTTGTTTGAGACAAAATTCAATACAAATCAATTTAAACACAAAAGGGGCATTTCTTGGCTCATAATTGAAAAGATGGAAATGGCAGGGATGCTTGGCTTCAAGACTTTATCTCCCTTTCTCTCATCTGCTTGTCTCTGCTTGTCTTGATTCACTCTTGCTACAGAGATTTCCTAACACAGAGAGGTGTACTGCCTGAGAGAGCCCCCGCCCCTTTCCTAACCAGTAATATTTAAGATGCAAGAGGCAAGCAGAACTCTTCTCTGCTGGCAACAACAGAAAAATCCCTGGTAAGGCTTTGATTGGCCTCATTTTGATCACCTGTGAATCCCTGGGCCCATCACTGTGGGCAGGAGGTCATAGACATTTGACTGATTGGGCTTTAGTCACATGTGTACCCTTGGATGAAGGGCTATAGGAAAGAGAATTTTAGAGTTTTAAATATTTCTGTAACACATTTTTCTTTGTAATTTGAAAAATAAGACTGGGTTTGAAATAATTAAACAATACTCTTGCTGCTTCCTTCTCTTAATAACTAAGTTTTAATCCTAATTAACTGACTCCTTTTCTATACTGCTAACCATCCAATGACAATGGTACTGGGACTAATTAATTGCACTTCATCTCAAAAAATACTTTCCTACTAGGAGCTCTAGTTTATAGTTTGGTTATTCTATATTCCTGTGAGATTAGCAAACTTGGAAAGGAAATGAAATGGCTCAAGTTTTAAATATACATATACTGCATGAGATGTTATGTTAACTTGTGGATAAGGCCCTGGCTCACCTAAACTTGTCATTTATAAAATATTTATTGTACCAGGAAAGGTGTGCAGAAATAGGGAAGACATAATCCCTGCTTGAAAGATTTACATAATAACTCTGGAAGCCATTGCAATAGGGCATCATGATTATTAAACCTGTAAACTGTTTCCTGGAGGGGCAAACAGAGGTAACTGGCTGCATGTTACAATCCACAGTTCAGTTTGGCATAGCATCTTGCACAAAAGTGTATCCCAAACCACTTTACAGAAGTGAAATTTCCATTCTCAAGCCAATATATGCTATATATTACAGAACAGCTGTGTGTGAACATTGCCTCATGGGGGGAAAAAGGCTCAAGGCATTAGGTCATGAGATAAAAATCCAAAGGACTTAGGAGGCATGGACCAGTAGGGCAGAAAGGAGGGAGAAGAGGAAACAATGAGAGGAAAGGAAACGTTAATTTGCAAGATTTAGAAATGAATCTGTGATAAGCCTAAGACATATCACACACTTTTTCCCAGGAAAAAATTGAGAGTGAGACAATCTTTTACATGATCCAAAGGAGTAAGAGCAGAAGTTAAAAAAAAAATTATGAAGTGAAAGCTGACAAAAGTTTCACAGTAGTGGTATAATTACATAGGATCAGTAATTTCAACTAATATGGGATAAAGGCAATATAATTATATATTTTGAGGTTACCTGAATTATGGTAAACTATTACCTGATAATGTTAGATGACAGCTAATTTCATAAACATAAACACTATACATGAATTGTGCATTTAAAAGCAAATAGAATTTTATAAAATATACTTAATACTGAGACAAACCAATTAGACTACAGTCTTTCAGAATCTTATCTGGCTTTAAGAAACCATAAAATGTCAATTTTTATTTTATTTTTGAGTCCTAGAAGTAGCTGCTAGTAGGGAGTTGTATTTAACTAGTGATGACAGAGAGTTTTCTGTACTTAAACTGGATTCCTAAAGTAAAATTCCGTTTCTAAACTAAATAAAGATTTTTATGTAGAAATGACTCTAAAGAGTTTTTTTTTCTATTTATATTTACTATCATTCAAATAACATTGAAATATTTTTTAAAATTCAAAATCTCCATTTTGGATGCTCACATGAAGCTTAAGTTTCAAGTATCATCCAAATAGCTAATTAGCCTTCCATACACTGTGTGTTAAATAACATTATTCTCGTTCCATGAACTCCATGATTATCCATTTAACAACAGGTTTACATAACTCATTACAAGTTATACACTTCTGTTAAGGGGATATATTCTTGAGTACTGGAGTTTTCCACATAAAAGTATGATTAACTCTGTATCTTGTGGAAGCTGCTCATGTTTGGCATCTGCTCATTTTAATTTAGCAGGTAATACATTTTACATGACGCATATAACACTATGCATGAAAAGTGAAGAAATCAAATCCATAATGTATTATTTCCCAAAGTATCTGGAAATATTGAATACTCAGTTGGGTTGTAGATAAATCTGGCATGTCTGGCCTGTAAAGGACATGGAAGATTACACAGATTATCACTGATTTTGGCAGGGTAATAGGTTTGGTAATGGCTGATACATATAAAGATTTCCATTAAACTGGTTATGATTAGGTTTTCCTTTACCTTCTTAGATACATGGTATTTTTTTTAAGCCATGCTACCTGGAAAAAAAATCATTGTGTCTTAGAAGAAAAATCAATTGAATTTTTGGGAATTTTTGTACTATTATAGATCTTTTTTAAAAAATATCTTAAGAACAATGATAGACTAAAGGATCCTCCTCTGGATGTCCATCTCTCCCATATGCTCACCTCAGAACGAAAAGCAGAATAACAGAGTGGTTAACAGTGTTGGATGCAAAGTCAGAATGATAATCTGGGTTTAGCAATTTCCTTATCTGTGTGATGGAGGTAAAAACTGTACCGACTTCAGCACTTAACATGGTGCCTGACGTATTATAAGCTTGGGATAAACAGTGGCTACTCTTCTTGCTGCTATTACTATTTGTAACACAGAGGTTTCTCAGATAACCCTGAGAAGTTTTCCAGAGGCTGTTGGGATGAGGGTTCCAGCTGCCCTCCTGAGGTCATCCTCCCCAGTTCCAGCCTCATCTCAGAGTCCAGCCAGCCATCCTAGTGGTTGTGGTACAGGTGGGATAGCAGATGACTCTTCAGCCTGAGAAGACTCTACTCTGATGGCTGCTGTCTCAACCATTCCTTTCTCTAAGGAGGGGAAGCATCATGTAGTAGAAACACACACACACACACACACACACACACACACACATACACACTCTTCTCTGGAAATCTCAGTTTGAGTTCTGTACCAAGTTACACAGATTTACTTATTCCAGGGGTTCTTAACTTGTGGTTGGACTTTGGAAAGAGGAAGGTGTCTACAAATTCCTAGAAATTATAACCTAAATTTTTTTCTTTTTTAGTGTTCATTTTTATGGCAAGAGAAATACATGACTTTTAACAATTTCTTCAAAGATTCCATGTTCATAAAATCATCAGGAACCACACTCTCCAAGATACTATTTCTTTCCCTATAAAGCGAGAATCAAAATAATGGTCCTACTGGCCCTAAAGGATTGTTCTGAGGACCCATTTAAATAGAGTGTGAAAGATTGTTAAGTCCTCTTTGTTGAAGCATTTGCTATTCCTAACCTTGCTGCCATTATTTTTTTTTATCAGTTTGTGTGAACAGTTCTGATTACACAGTATCATCCACAAGGAACTCAAAATCTTGTATCTACTTTTCGAAAACAATGTCATAGCTTGCCCAAGCAGTAAGCATTGAAAAGAAGATTGAGGCACTACCTCCAGAAAATAGTCTACAGATGTGTTTTGTTCAGTTCACATAGTGTTTTTTCAAAAATGAATTGGTTGTCAACATTGAGAAATCAGGAGATTTCACATAAAAAAATAGATTTTAGGTTACTTTAAAAACTGAAATATCTGGCATCCCTAAATCACCTTTCTGGAAGACAACAGCAAGCTGCAGCTGAGCACAGGTGCATGTGCCCCTTGCACCCCATAAGTGAATCTGGCCCTTCTGCTTCCCTCTTTTGGTCACATGAGTATCCTTAACCTGTAGATGTGAATTCTAAATCTTAACTGAATATAATCAGTCTGCTTTAAAGATATATCAAATTAAAGGTGTCACTTCCCCTTCTTTTTCTTCTTAGATGCTTCTTTCAAACTTCAAATATAGAATATTTAGAATACACTTTTAGGCAATGAAAGAGAAAGTATCTATATTTTCCACAGACATTGCTGTTTCTATTTAAGCAAATTCTTACCCTTTGAAAGAACATCCTCCAACAGGAATATTGAAGGACAAGACCCATGGGATGATAACAAGATCCAAGAAAGAGGCAAGTGATGTGATTAGGGAAGACCCATAAGTTTAGCTAATAGAAAGTCATGACCCTGACTCATAATTTGAGCTTGCACAAATCAAAAAGAATGAAGAAATAAATGGACTGCCAACATATCATTTGGGAGAACTTGAAATGAATCAGCAACTCAAAGAGCCTCTTAATTTTGACCTGAGCAAAAATGTCAGTTTTAAGGATAAGAAAATTGTGAAATATAAGAAGATGTTTGTTTCCCTTAAATTTAATAGGTTACAAGATATTTCATAAGGCTGACTTTTCTCTGGAACTTACAAGGAGGAAGAGCCATTATGAAAATTAAAAATGAGTGGTAAGTTGACAGATAAATGGATTAAGAAGATGTGGAATATATACATAACGGAATATTACTCAGCCATCAAAAGGAATAAAATCTTGCCATTTACAATGACATGTAAAGAACTACAGGGTATTATGCTAAGTGAAATAAGTCAGTCTGAGAAAGACAAGTACCATATGCTTTTACTCATATGTGGAATTTAAGACAAAACAGGTGAACATAAAGGAAGGGAGGGAAAAATAAAATAAGATGAAAACAGAGGTGGAGGCAAACCATAAGAAACTCTTAACTGTAGGAAACAAACCGAGAGTTGCTAGAGGGGAGGTGGGTGGGAGGATGGGGTAACTGGATGATGGGGGTGAAGGAGGACACATGATGTAATGAGCAATGGGTGTTACATGCAGTTGATTAATCACTAAATTCTACCCCTGAAATTAGTAGTGCAGTATGTTACTTAAATAGAATTTAAATAAAAATTTTTTTAGAATGCATGGTGAAAAACTAAGGATTGGGAAATCCTTGATGTTCTCCTTTTTGAATAAAATATTCTGTTTTGTTATTACGGGCCCCCAAATAATGAGTAGGCTGCTATGGATTACAATAAAGAAAAAAAAAATGTTACCAGGAAACCCAGCTAGATACAATTATAATGGACTGCCTTTCAAAACAGTTCTTAAACTCTGGTCCAATATTATTTGCTCTAAGGAATGGTCTATTTTTTTAAAAAAACAATGTTGATACTGACAGTAGAATTTTGATTTAAAGAACTCTATATCAATTACATAGACTTGTGAAAGATTTCAAGATTTATACAGTCATTACCAAACTAAACTCTATGCTGGATCATGTACTATCGTAAATGTTTCAGCAAAAGTGATGTGGTGTAACGGGGCTATCCATTTGAGTACTATGGCCTCTAGGAAGTTTTTCTAAACCTAATTGCAGGGGCCATTTGGGTTAGAGCAAGGTTGCACTGTAAATCTGCCATTCTTAGAGGGCCAACTTTCTCGATACATATTGAACCAATAATCTTGCTATGAAACTGTGTAAGCTAGATTCTGTGCCACAATAGTAAAATGCTCCTCAATAAACTTGTTTTCACAAAAAGTTTGCCCACTCATGCGTCCCAAAGCTGTTGTAATCTTCATTGTCGAGGCTGATCTAACAGCAGGGACATTATTCTATTTCTTGACACGTTTAAAGTTCTCTAATGAATAAAGCTAAGAGCTTATGGCTGCTTCAACTGTCACTTGATTACCCCAAAGGGATTTTCCTTTCTTTTTCTTTTTTTTCTTTTTTGTCTTTAAAATTGGCCTCCTAGTTTGTTTTTAACTACCTTGTGCACAGAGGTCTGAAGGGGAAAGCAGATCAAAGATCAGCTCACAACATAAAAAGCAGCTGTAGTTAATTAAAGGCAAATGAAGGACATCTGACCAGATTCTTTACGAGCCACCTTGTCACACATTCAACAGTCTATAATCTCTGTGACCTTGTCCCTTGGTCCTGAACTGTCGCTAAACCTGAGAAATGGATATGTCTCGAATTATATATGAGTTTTTTAAAAATGGGAGGAAGGGTGTGACTTAGGCAAGAGTAAGTGAGGTGGTTCAGGGTGTGACTTAGGCAAGAGTAAGTGAGGTAGAAGAAGAAGACACAAAAGTGGAGATACCTGGGACAGGTAGAAGTCACCTGGGAATTCCACTGTCAAGCACGGAGTCTTTCCCCACAGTGAAAATAAAGTGGTTTGTTATAAAGAGGTGGAGGTAGATCATAATCAGATTATGAAAGGTAGCATTTGAGAGGTGAAATGCAATACCTATTCTATGATTTGAGAGAAAATGAGCTAAAAATAATCATGTAATGTCCTCTATTTGACTTCTTTAAAATTTGTAATTGTTCTATTTTTAAAATGTTATTAAAATCTAAATAATTCAAGTAAAACAGTTAATAAGTTTTTCTAATTTTGGAGGCAGTATGTGTCCATTCTAAATACTTGAAAAGTCCTAGAGACATCTAAGAAAAAAAAAACTCCCCCAAAACCCAGCCTCTGAGAGAATCCTGTTAAGATTTATATTTAAATCAAAAGAAAAAAAATTGAGTACACATTTCACTGTGTACAAACATTAAAAAGGTATTTCCATGGTTTAAACCACTTTTGAACTGTATGGGATTTCCTTGAACCTGTGGTATATAATATTTAAAAACCAAAAGTTGTAATTTTGAAGACAGATTCAGTTTCTGGAAAGAACTGAGCACCAAGTGGAACCAAGAACAGTGAATACAGAGGCTGACGGCAAAAGAAATATTGCCACATAGAATGAAATTAATTATTTTATATAAGACAAATTATTTCTGAAGAGAATTCCAAGAATGGGTATCAAAAAAATATTTCAATTAAGGCAGTGCCCTGAAATAAGCTACTAGTTTAAAAGGCAATATTCAATTAAGTGAATAAATTGTGATTTATTCTTCATTTTAAAAAGTACTAGTAACTTTATATTTAACTTCAGAGGAGAGACATATAAGAAAACTTTGCAGTCTAATTTGGATTTGATTTGTTATTGAAGGATAGACAAGATATGACTGGGAGAGTGAATTTCAGGGAAGCAGAATGAAATGTAAAAAATGACAGTGGGGATCCCCAGGTGGCTCAGGAGTTTAACGCCTGCCTTTGGCCCAGGGTGTGATCCCGCAGTGCTGGGACTTAGTCCCACATCAGGCTCCCTGCATGGAGCCTGCTTCTCCCTCTGCCTGTGTCTCTGCCTCTATCTCTCTTTCTCTCTGTGTCTCTCATGAATAAATAAATAAATTCTTTAAAATAAATAAATAAATAAATAAATAAATAAATAAATAAATATAAATAAATAAATAAATAAATAAAAAGTGGTGATGAGGCACAGAAAACTTCTGGGGCAGTGAAAATATTCCTTGTGATACTATAATGATGGATACATGTCATTATACATTTGTTATAACTCATAGAATGTACATCACTGAGAGTGAACCCTAATATACACTATGGACTTTGGGTGATAATGATGCATCAATTTAGTTCATCAGTTGAATAAATGTACTGCTCTGGTAGGTGATGTTGATAATAGGAGGTATTGGTGAGTGTGTGTGTGTGTGTGTGTGTGTGTGTGTGTGTGTGTGTGTAGGAGTGGAAGGTATAAGGGAACTTTTTGTACCTTTTCCCATTTATACTCTAAAAAATAGAGTCAATCAAATGATGATAGGGAAGCACAATGCATTGATGGGAGGAAAGAAGGATTAGAAAGCATTCCAGAAAAAGAATAAAAAAGGGTATGAATGAGAGAAGGTAAAGTTGTAGGAAATGAAAGGATTTCAGCACAGTACTATCCAATAAAACTTTCTGCAATTATGGAAATATTTTATAATCTGTGCTATCCAATATGGTAGCTACTAGCCTCATGTGGCTACTGAGCACATGAAATGTGGCTACTATGACCAAATAAATGATTATTTTGTTTTTATTTACTTTTAATTAAATTAAATCTAAATAGCCATATGTGGATAGCAGAGACAATTCTGGATAGTATAGAATAGAGCTTGGAGTAGGGACACTGTGAGACAGGGATGGAGAATTATATAGGGTATAGCTAGATACTGGAGGATCTTCATCTGTGTTAAGGAGCATTACATTTATCCCAAGGAACATGAGAAGCCAACGAAAATATTTAAGAGGGAGAGTGACTAATGTAATAAATTAATTTGCTTTTTGGCATTAGACTACAATGAAAAGGATTAGGGTCAGGATGATGGTTTGCATAGAGGCAGGGGTGCCAGGAAAAAGGCTCTTGGCTAATGCAGGCAACATATGCTAGGACCCAAAAGGATAGAAATAGAGGGCTTGAGGGACATTTGGGAAGTGAAGAAAAGATTTAAATGGATGTTAGAAATAAGGGAGGGGGAGAGATATATGAGACCTCAGGATGATGGATGGTGGTATTGTGCACTGAAGAACAGGTCAGATGAGATAACAAGTCCAGTTAGGGACGTGGTGAATGTGAGGGACGTGGTAAATGAGATGACACACATTTATGAGCTATGCACATGTGAATGGCCCTTGAAGCCATGGGCTGGGATGACACCATCCAGGGTGAATCTGAAAATGAGAAGAGGGACTAGGACACAACCCTAAATACCAATATCCTGACATGATTCTTCTGCTTGTAGATCAGTTTTATATTCATGCCTGCATATTGTAGCAAGCCATATTAATGTGTACTTGTTGTCTTTTAAGTAAAAATCCCAAGCTCACAGTCTCAGCACCCCAGGCACCCCATAGTAATCGCTCCCCACCTCACCCCCATTTTTAGGGCACAGTGACATATGAAAAATATTATTTTACATTTCTATTTTTTTCATTGAGGACACAATTTCAGATACAATAGAGTGAACTCTAATGTGAAAAAGAAAAATTACTGGTGACAGAGACTATATTAGATGAGCATGTTTTAAAGGAAGTTAATAAGAACCAAGTCATCAAAAAACCCTCACAAGTGTTTCTCTCTCCCATAAATTGATTATTAAACAAATGTCCAATGTCCTTACTACATCTGGCAAGCTATCAAATAAACTACTAACAATCACATCACAAAATGAGGGAATATACTGATTTTTAAAAGGGAAGCATAATACAAACTCTTCTAGTTGAATACAAACGATGATGATACGATTCCAGGAAACTGCAGTTTGCTTTCTTAACAGTTTTTACTATGCAAATCAGAGCCTTACTGGAGGGTGCCATTGATCCTTTTTTTGTTTGTTTGTTTGTTTTTTTTTTTTTTTAATTAATTTTTATTGGTGTTCAATTTACCAACATACAGAAAAACACCCAGTGCTCATCCCGTCAAGTGTCCCCCTCAGTGCCCGTCACCCATTCCCCTCCAACACCCGCCCTCCTCCCCCCTTCCACCACCCCTAGTTCGTTTCCCCGAGTTAGGAGTCTTTATGTTCTGTCTCCCTTCCTGATATTTCCCAACATTTCTTCTCCCTTCCTTTATATTCCCTTTCACTATTATTTATATTCCCCAAATGAATGAGAACATACACTGCTTGTCCTTCTCTGATTGACTTATTTCACTCAGCATAATACCCTCCAGTTCCGTCCACGTTGAAGCAAATGGTGGGTATTTGTCGTTTCTAATCGCTGAGTAATATTCCATTGTATACATAAACCACATCTTCTTTATCCATTCATCTTTCGATGGACACCGAGGCTCCTTCCACAGTTTGGCTATTGTGGCCATTGCTGATAGAAACATCGGGGTGCAGGTGTCCCGACGTTTCGTTGCATCTGAATCTTTGGGGTAAATCCCCAACAGTGCAATTGCTGGGTCGTAGGGCAGGTCTATTTTTAATTCTTTGAGGAACCTCCACACAGTTTTCCAGAGTGGCTGCACCAGTTCACATTCCCACCAACAGTGTAAGAGGGTTCCCTTTTCTCCGCATCCTCTCCAACATTTGTTGTTTCCTGCCTTGTTAATTTTCCCCATTCTCACTGGTGTGAGGTGGTATCTCATTGTGGTTTTGATTTGTATTTCCCTGATGGCAAGTGATGCAGAGCATTTTCTCATGTGCATGTTGGCCATGTCCATGTCTTCCTCTGTGAGATTTCTCTTCATGTCTTTTGCCCATTTCATGATTGGATTGTTTGTTTCTTTGGTGTTGAGTTTAATAAGTTCTTTATAGATTTTGGAAACTAGCCCTTTATCTGATATGTCGTTTGCAAATATCCTCTCCCATTCTGTAGGTTGTCTTTTAGTTTTTTTGACTGTATCCTTTGCTGTGCAAAAGCTTCTTATCTTGATGAAGTCCCAATAGTTCATTTTTGCTTTTGTTTCTTTTGCCTTTGTGGATGTATCTTGCAAGAAGTTACTGTGGCCGAGTTCAAAAAGGGTGTTGCCTGTGTTCTCCTCTAGGATTTTGATGGACTCTTGTCTCACATTTAGATCTCTCATCCATTTTGAGTTTATCTTTGTGTATGGTGAAAGAGAGTGGTCCAGTTTCATTCTTCTGCATGTGGATGTCCAATTTTCCCAGCACCTTTTATTGAAGAGACTGTCTTTCTTCCAATGGATAGTCTTTCCTCCTTTATCGAATATTAGATGACCATACATTTCAGGGTCCACTTCTGGGTTCTCTATTCTGTTCCATTGATCTATGTGTCTGTTTTTGTGCCAGTACCACACTGTCTTGATGACCACAGCCATTGATCCTATACGAAACTTGTAATCATCCATGGTAAAGGTATATAGATATTACTCTGAATTATTTAGGTGTATCAGACTGTCCAAACGCTCTTATTTGAGAAAGTGTAGCTAATAGATGAACTGAGAGATTACTTATTGCACTTTAAATAATCATAAAAACTAGCAGGCAATACAAGTGTAAGTCTAGGGACCACAGGGTCATTCTTATTTCCAAATCCAATAGATACTTCCTCATAAATAGATTATAATAGGCCCTGTATTGGGTCATTCTTTCATTTAACAGCCTCTTATTAAGCATTTACCAAGTATCAAAATAGAGTTTTTCAGTTTCCTGCTGAGCAGTTTGGACCTTACAGGTATGAAAAAGAAGGTCTCAAAGTGTTGGGAGATGAGATGGTGGGGGTGGTGACAGATCTCATACATGTTTTCAGAGAGAGAATACTGGCAGCAGAATTACAATGCAGAGAGACCGAATTCATGAGCCCAGTTAGAAGACTTTTCCAGTAATGTAGAGGAGAACAGATTAGTGAATGAAACTGAGAAGTGGTGCTAGGGATGGAGAGAAAGATATTAAAGATATTTAGAAGTTGATTGGGAATTGAGAAATCAATCAGAGATTATTACCTAGGGTGATTGAGTAGATGTTTTTGATCCCAGGAGGTATCTCTAAAAATATTATTATTTCTTAGCCTCTCTTTGTGGTACTCTCCTAGAAATATCTTGGAAGTGTTAAAAACTCATTAAGTGGCTTATTTTGGAATTACAGTCATTTCTTTACTGAACAGCCCTGTCAAGTAGTTAATGATCTGTAAACTCTGAAGTGGGAAGAGCTCTTTAAATTAATTCCTTAAATTAATTTAAGGAATTCCTTAAATAAAGATCCTTTTATTGTATTTTGTAAATTCTGATTTGCTTTTCTAAACAAATTCTACCTATCTTTCAGTGTATGTTTTCTAGTCCCTGAACTGTGAGGAAAATTTTATTAGTTTTCAATATAATCAAAGGGAAACCAAATTCAACCTGTTAGCTTTCTGAAAATCAACATTCTGTACTACACTATAGATTTTAAAAGCTCTAGTGAAACTAAATTGGCAGTCGTCATGAAGCCCTACTTTATTCCTAAGATGATACTTCTTCTATTACTGCTATTAATGCTTCTGCTAATAATAATTCCACTACTACTCTTACTATAACTATTACTATCATCACCACTACTATTAAAACTGCCTCATTTTATTAAGTACTTTTATGTATCAGAAACTGTTGTACACATTTCATGTATATTAATTCATTGACTCCTTGCTGACAATAGTATTTACAACAGCCACGTTTCCCCTGCTTTATTAATGAGAAGACTGAGGCACAGGGAGGAGAAATAACTTGTCCAAGCTCCTGCAACTATTAAGCAGCAGAGCTGGCATCCAACCCTGTTGCAGACCGTTACTTTGGTGGTCACCAATAAGCCTTACCTCCCAGTATTCCTGTCCTGGTGGAATGTCCTTTTCACATTGATTCCAAGCTTGGCCACATGACTTATTTTGGACAATGAGACATTAGCATGTGTTATATAAGCAGAGGCTCCATAAGCCACTTCCACACTGGTGTTTGCTCAGCTGGCCCGCTTATTTTTAGGATCCAGCTTCCATGTGCTAAAAAGCCTAAGCCACATGGAGAGGCCACTTGAAGGACAACTGAGGCCCTCCAGTCCTAGCCAAGAGCCTGCACCAACAGTTAGCCATGTAAGGGAGTCATCTCTGCCACTGCAGCACTGGTCACCATCTGACTGTATCTGCATGAAAGACTCCAATCAGGGCCAGCAGAAGAACTGCCCATGTGAGTCCAAGCAACCCACAGAATTGTGAGAGATGATAAAAAAAGTTTGTTGTTTTAAGCTACTAAATTTTGAGGTGATTTGTTATACAGCAGTGGAGAAAACACAAGACAAAACCCAGTCAGTTTATACTCTTAACCGCTTTGCTATCCTGAGCTAAAGTTACCTTCCTAAACAATCATTAGATGAATTTGATTCAAAATAGTCTATAATTTAATATTAATCTATAGATTATTTTGAAATTAATATACAAACACAGATTAATGTTTAATGGATAAAATTCTTTTTTGTGGGTAAAGGTTTGCCTGCATGTTAAGTTGCAAAGATTTTAAGCCCTGCTTGGCTAAAGTTAATGCTTAAATTACTAGCTCAATTCTCTCTTCAGGCAAAAGTCCCCCTTGGACTATCTTAGTCAAGTTGGGTTCACATGTTAGTTCTCATGTAATGTATCACAGTGAAATCTGATGTTCTATTCACCAACCTACCTTCTAATTTTCTTCCACTCACACTGGACTGTGCGGACTTTCAGAACAAGAACTAGTTAAAAAAAAAAATCTACGTTGTCACATATAGTATCTTTGGTGAAAGAATAAACTCCTGGGTAAAAGGAGGCCTCACTGCAACATTTCTCCTCCCTCTCCCCAGCAGCCACCCACTGGTTGCTTCCACCAGCCACTGGCTAAGAAAATCTGTTCATTCTATTGAGAAATAATAGTAATAATGTAACTTTAAGTAATAATGAAACTTTAAGTAATAATAAAACTTTAAGTTTTTGTTATCTTAAGTTACTTTCCATTTCAAAAAATTTTGATTTATACAATATGGGGTTAAGGGTCAGAAAATTGTGTAAAAAAAGAGAAATTGCTAACACAAAAGCTGCTATATAAGCCTCTGTATTGCTTAGATAGGTAACACTCAAAACATATCTTGGGAAGAGGAAACACCTAAAGGTAGAGGTAGAAGTAGTGATGTTTGAACTGATGAAAGATAAGGATGAGTTGTTGAAGTAGATGTTCATAATCCTTTCCACTTTAATGGTAGAAAAAATAGAGGTTAAGACATCAGAATGCTTAATGGCAAATGTTGTATTAATTATCTTAAATACTATATTAAGTATTGAAACATGAATGGAAAACACCACATGGGTATGTCTTTGATGGACATGGAAATTCAGAATCAGACAGGTCAGGTTATTCTGAATTATCACAATAAAGTAAGGCTTGAGGGGTATTCTAAGAAGGGCCAACAGACCCCAATAAATATTCAGGCTTTTACCATCTATGGTCAGGAAGAATATTGCTAAGTCATGGAACAAGTAGCCACAGTAATATGGGACAGTTGTAGTTTTATAAGGACTTCCTTTAACAAGCAACTTTTCCAAAGCAGATCTTCTACCTAAAAGTTAAATGCTAAATACATTGACATTGGCAGAGGGTGAACAAGAACAAATGAATGTACACTTTCTGAAAATCAGAAAGACTTTAAGGAAAACTTCCAGCTCAGAATAAATACGTGTTTAATTTGCTTCCAGATTCCCTTATACTTGACTGGTTTTAATCACCATGACGAAAATTAATAAATGATTTGTCAGTGTTTAGAAGACAGTATAGTCTCCATCTGGTATATTCGAGGCTTGTGAAAACATTTTCCAGTACTACCCAGTGACAGAAAACATTGGTAAGGTAAGCTCTTACAGCTGAAATGCGGCAGTTGATTGCCAATGGAAGCTACAGAAAAGGATGATTAATATAAACAGGCTTTTGCTTGTGCTTCACAGCAACATTACATAAAGCAGTGCTATTTCAGGAGACTTTTATATTTTAATTTCCAAGAGTCCATAGGGTAATGGATTTTTTTCTTCATCTTGTTTGATCTTTGATATTTAAGACCAACTTCTGTGTTTTGTTTATTTTTTCTTTGCATTGGAAAAAGAACATAAAGTGAGTGACAACACATAATCAGGGCTAATTGGTATTTTTTGGAGGAAAAAAAAAGAAAACACCTTTTATGATGAGCCAAATGCAAACATTTTACAAATAGGGTATCTTGCACCAAATAATCATGTCAGGAAAAAAAATGGTTATGTTGCATGCATGGAAGTATTTGTTAGTTTCAAATTTAATCACAGCAAGTGGTTTTAATTTATATTTCCCTAAAATTTGGCTATTACACAAAGCAAGGACTTTAAAGGACTAAATGATTGTCTTCTCCCTGAAGGAAAGAAACTGAAAGTTGATTTCAAACTGAAAGGACTAATAGAGACAAAACATTTTAAATAAAAATAAATAAAGGGGGGAGGTAAACCATCCAATAGCCCACTTGTTTAATATAAGATGATTTAGTTTCTTTAAAAAAAAAAAACTTACTATTTTTTTCACTCTAAAAATGATCAGAATGATGCAAGGTAACTATTCCTCCTTAATATACTATCAAATATGTAAGGGTCTCCTTGCTGCACTGTTGGTAAGGTCTGTGTTGCCGAAACAGGTGATGACAGCAGTACTATTTTGTGTTATTTTAGCCGTCACTAGCCTTCCTAGTATTTTTCACCACTCCCACTTGCTGGCAGTATATCATGGCACAGTTTCAACAGAATTCTACTATGAGCTGTGAGCTAACTGGGAAATGTCAACATGTAAAGCCATGTCTAGAATTAACCTGTCTTTAACAAGGGCAAACTCCCACACTCTCTTCTCTCTCAAAACTTAATTACAGCAGAAGTACAGCTAAAAGGGGTGGAGATGGTTGGATGATGAGATGCTAGAGACAATTCTATAACCAAAAGATAAGATAATCACACAAAATCCACCATGAACATTTTGCTATGGAACTAGAAAATAATACTGCTCATCTTGTCAGAGAACAAACTCTTCTAATTAAGAACCACATGGCCATCTGAGTAAGACTCTCTATCCCTCCAAAGTGAAAGGATCATGCCCTTCAGCTTATTGTAATGCATGCCATGTCCCTTCTTCTGTGGAACATCTGACTTTAATTGAACAGCTATTGAGATTCCTGCTGTGACATCCTAGAAGTATCATCACACTTTTAGGCATCAGCCTTGGCTGTGATCTGCCCCTTATCCCCTTTAATGACAAGAGGTCAACATTCTATCTCAAACCAAGTTACACACTATATGATGGCTACTCTTAGCACTGCCCCCATGCCTGTTGACCTTGAAAAATGACTGGTAACCACCAGACAAATCAGCAAAACCCCTGAAGGTCATGGCCCCTGTGTAACCTAATCAGCATCTCTAAATAATTTGTCAGAGTCAAGTTGAGAGTAACACACTCAAAAGACATTACTGCCTGCATACCTAAAATCTTTCTCAGATAAGAAGTGGATCCATAACGAGATCTGTGGAAAGACTACGAAAATAAAAAAGAAATGTAAAAATTCTGGTAAGATCTGAGAAAACAAAGAAATAAAAAGTGTTTTCAAATTTAAAACAATTGATTAAAGCATTTCCTGTATTCTCAGCAATATAAGAAAATTTCACCAAGAAAACAGAGATTTAAAACTCTGGACTATTATCAATACAAGTGGCCTCTGATAATGCTAATGGTATCCTGGAGATCATAAAATGACATAAAAAAGAGCTCAGATATTGTCTCCTGAGATCACTTCTCATTCAAGCTGTTTATCCTTTGTCCTCTCATAAATTAATGTACTTTAAACCCCACCATCAGGTTGAATATATATAAGTATTCCTCATTCTTTCTTGTGTGTATATAGTTCCAAGCTACTCATACTGTTCTAGCACAAAACAAACAAAATGCAATGTGTTTCCAACATAGTTTTGATTGAGGTTTCATTTAAATTCACTATTTAACAACTGTAGATAATGTAAATATGTTGATGGGGTCCACAAAACATGTAAAGAGATGCTATCTAATTGTAGGTCATAATGGCATAGGTTGTGAATTTTGTTTAAATGACATAGATTTAAAGTTCAATTAATTTTGAAAGTATAGGTGCAGACTCTGACAAATTAAGTTGATTACCTTATTAGTGAATTGTTGACTTCCAGATCTATTATATCTAGGTTTGATCTCTCTATGGCTCAGAGCCAGCTTTTAAATGACCTCCTGGACAGTTCCCCCTAAATGTCTCTTGGGCACCTAAATCTCAATTTGACCAGAGTGGAATCTCTCATTTCTCTTCCCAGCCCTACCACCAACCTGCTCCCCCTTTTGCTCCCACCATCCATCCTACTTGCAATAATGCAAATCAGAAGCCTCACTTTCAGCTCAGAAGTCCTCATTTCCAAGCAGTCTCTAAATCTTGAGAGTTCTCACTCCTTGACTTCTCTTAAATCTCTTTCCATCTCTATTTTTATTGTCTTTATCAAATGTCAGGCCTTCCTTCTTTCCTTTTTTTAAAAAAATATTTTTTTTTATTTATTCATGAGAGACACAGAGAGACAGGCAGAAACACAGGCAGAGGGAGAAGCAGGTTCCACACAGGGAGCCCGACGTGGGACTCGATCCTGGGTCTCCAGGATCACAACTTGGGCTGTAGGCAGTGCTAAACTGCTGTGCCAGCAGGGCTGCCCTTGTCCTTCTTTCCTAACTAGACTTTAACAATATCTTCTACTATGGCTCTTTCTGCTTCAAGTTTCTCTTCACTCTTCATGCATATCTGATATTGATGGTCCACTGGCTCAGTGGTTACCTACTATCCATAAGACAAAGATTCATCTAAACCCTACCTTTTTGTTCAGGACTTCACCTCCACTCTTCAATTCTCTTTCCTTTGTGTACCTCCTGCTTTCCAACCCTAGAAAAGTAACTGCATATCCTGTTTGACGTTAGCCTTCTGGACACCAGGGGTTGGGATGCCCTGGGTTCAATATCTGCCTTCTGAATGCCACCTGGGCACATCTAAACAGAGAGAAGTCTCCTTTCCACAGTTTCTTGTTTATATCTTGTTTCTTACAATAATTCTGTGCATACATATTCCTTTTCCCACCACAATGTAAGCTTCTCAAAAAACAATCCATGCACTGTTCATATTTCTCTCCTTAGCATCTATCATAGTGTATGGTGCATCAGAGGCAATTTAATAGTGTTGAATAGTAAATAAACAAATGAAGCAATAAAACACTGAAAGACGCTTCAGTTCTTGGAATCAAAGCTATATGAATAAGACAGAAAATATAGAGAAAACTAATGACATTGTGTACAGTTCTTAGTCAAACATTAGTTAAATATTATGTATAAAGAAGAAAATTGGGGCACCTGGGTAGCTCAGTTGGTTAAGCATCTGACTCTTTTAGTGTGTGTGTGTGTGTGTGTAAGATTTTATTTATTCATGAGAGACACAGAGAGAGAGGCAGAGACACAGGCAGAGGGAGAAGCAGGCTCCTAATGAGGACTGGACTGGATCCCGGGACTCTGGGACCATGCCCTAAACTGAAGGTAGACACTCAACCACTGAGGCACCCAGGTGTCCCAAGGGTCTAACTTTTGGTTTCAGCTCGGGTCATGATTTTAGGGTCGTGAGATTGACCCCTGCATCAGGCTTCATCCTTCAGCCCTTCATCTCTCCGTCCAAAGAGTCTGCTGGAGATTCTATCTCCCTTTCTCTCTATCCCCCCACTTCCGCTCTCTCTCTCTAAAATGAATAAATAAATCTTTTGTTTTTTTTTTTTAAAGAATGAAACTAAGTCCCTAGCAAACATAATGCTAATTATATAAAAAGCCAGGAGGCACTTTGTATTGTATCATTAGTAGAAAAAATTAAAAATACAAATAAAGGTGAAGTTTCAGGAATGTGGATTTCATTTTCAGTAACACTGTAACTGAAAGCAAGTTAAATGTTCTCCTCTGAAAAACTGAAACTGGCATCATAATAATATTACTTTTTGTCATTTCATGATTATAAGCATTTTCAGGGTCTGAGGTATGCGGTTTGGCATCACTTGTGTGTATGGACATCTACATCGTTCAAGACACTAGACTTTGGGGAAGGGACAAAGACTCCTTATGTGATTGATGCAGAAGTACACTCTCTAAAAAGAAATATAAAATGCAAAGCCCCTAAGTTCCTTAGCTCAGGCCAGCTTTCTTATTGCATAAGATTTACTATAAAGATTGAACTAAAAAAGTTGCAAAAAATCTTAACATCAGTATAGCAGATGTTAAACATACTTTAAGCTCCAGATGTCCACAAACAGCCTTGCTACACTTAGACCCATGGGTCACCCACCCCAGAATCACATGTCTTTACAGAGATCAAGGGACGATTGTGGGATGCCATGGTTTTCCTCCAAAATGCCAAACTCAGCATGATAAGCAACTATTTCTCAAACATCCCCGGTTTCCTAAATAACTTACTGAAAAGCTATCATTCTCAAGTTGATTTAAATCTTTCCTGAAAAACAAAATTTACTACAGACTTCTGATCTGGACCTAGGGAATTGGCTGGACTTGAATCAGAACTGTTTTCAGAATTGCAGGATGAGAAAGCCCAACACAGAGGACTTTAAAGGGATTTCACCAAGGGCAGGGAAATACTGTCCACAATAATTGTGTAAATCTAGAGCCATTTTTAGAAATCACCTTCGATTCAATATAAATAAACTTCATATTTTCTCATCATAAATGATCAGAAACCAACACAAGTGTAGAAGCAGAAAAAAAATGCAGAAGCTATAACTTTGTCACACATCTTTATTACCTTTAAAAATAACTAATGAAAAACATTCACAAAAAAAAAAAAAAAAAAAAAAAAAACAACCCACCAAATGGTGGGAAAGAAAAAGAAGCTGTAAAGGGAAAAGCCAAAAGATCCTTTTAAGTGTAAGACACATAAATTTTTCTTTATCTTTCTCTTTTTTAAACTACCCTTCTCTGTGAAAAAAGGGTTTATGTGATCGGTCACAACTTCTAGATAGTAACTAAAACAGAGGAAAAAAAGATAGTAAAATGAGGTAGAGTTCAACCATATAGATCAAAACAGTGTTCATGTTCTTCATATCATTCTTAGAAATATCTATCTCACTCAAAAAAGAAAAGATGAATTTATCTGTCTTATAATCTCAGATGCTGAACGCCTCCCTAAATCTTAAACTAAAATCCTTTAGCAAATCCACTTTGTTATTAGATATAATGCCTTATTTTATAAACTGCTTCAGAGTGAGATTTAAATAGTATTTCCATATTGAAAATTAGTGAATTACTTAATAGGTTGTATCTTCATTAGATTTCTTTACCCATGTTTAAGCATAATATATTTATGGAGTCATTTTCTTGGGTAAAAACTCTTTAGTCCATCTTTAGAAGCACTGAATAATTCTAAGTACATTTTAACTTTCATATAAATACTTGCTAAGAGGTATATCAAACTGACACCGAAATAATATATTCCTCCAGGGTAGGATTTCACAATGTCATTTCCTAAGTCCAAAGTAATGTCTCTATCTCCTGAAATTTTAAAATTCCACTGTGATATTCCTTGCATAGAATGGGGGAAATATATAAATATATATACCAAAAGACTTGAAATATGTAAGGACTGAATTTTTGGTAATTATGCAGGAGGCCAAAAAAACAGATAGTAGGAATTTTAATTGGATCAGAGATATACACTCGATTTGCAATCAAAATGTTTCCTTACTAAAGACCACAGACCAAATGATTATATCATAATTAAAGACAAAAAGACAAATAATAGTGATGAATGAAAGTAAAGATCTTGCCAATGAATTTCATTCTCTGTAAGTAAAATTAGTACTACCATTAAAGTTGTTATTCTGTACAGATGTCCTGAAGATATTTTGTTTTGTCAGTTCTTCAAACTTTTCTGATTGCTAATTTCAACTCTGGAAATCAGTCAAATAAACACAAATACACAAAATGTGGCTGAAGAAGCAAGTTTAGGAGTTTTGCTGTACTGGACAAGTAAACCAGTAAACATTTCATCCAGAGACTATTAATTTTAAAAACTTTATATTTCTATATTTATGGTAGGGAAAATGTTCTGTAAACAATATATACTACTATAGACAGACATCCATGAAAAAATGATTGATTCTGATAGAATAATTATTTTTATCCATTAAAGTTTAATATAGATAGGAAATTTAGAATTATAAAGCAAGCTGCATTTTTGAAAATCCATGTTTGGGCAGCCCCAGTGGCGCAGCGGTTTAGCGCCGCCTGCAGCCCGGGGCGTGATCCTGGAGACTCGGTATTGAGTCCCAACATCGGGCTGCTTCTTCCTCTGGGTGGAGCCTGCTTCTTCCTCTGCCTCTCTCTCTCGCTCTGTCTCTCATGAATAAATAAAGAATAAAATCTTAAAAAAAAAAAAAAGAAAGAAAATTCATGTTCACAAATAGGTGGCAGGAATGTGATTTAACTTTTTAAAACATGGGAGGGGGATGATACAGGATGGTGGCTCATTAGATCCTGAACTCACCTCCTCCCATGGACACACTAAATGAAACAATTTCCACTAAAGATGACTTGAAAACTAGGTGAGCAATTCTTTCACAGCAAATTGTAAAAGGGCCACATTGAGATGGGTAGGAGAGGCAGAAATGTAGTCTTGACAAAACTTCACCCCTCATACAGCAACCCAAAATTAGAAGAGATGTCACATATCCAGAGCTTCTCCCTGAGGAATGAGGGGTTCATGTCCCACATTAGGAACTCCAACACTTGGGACCGGCAACAGAAAGAGGAGTCTCGGGATCCCTGGGTGGCGCAGCGGTTTGGCGCCTGCCTTTGGCCCGGGGCGCGATCCTGGAGACCCGGGATCGAATCCCACGTCGGGCTCCCGGTGCATGGAGCCTGCTTCTCCCTCTGCCTGTGCCTCTGCCTCTCTCTCTCTGTGTGTGTGACTATCATAAATAAATTTTAAAAAATTAAAAAAAAAGAAAGAGGAGTCTCCAAAACACCTGACTTTAAAAACCAATGGGGCTCATGTACAGGAGACTCAAAGGACTTTGGGGGACTCTCTTCAAGGGCTTACATGAAGACTCACTCACCCAAACGACCAGCACAAAAGCAGCAATTTGAAAAGTGCCTATATTATATTTGGAAAATATTCATTTGCTAATATTACAGGGTCTGCTGAAGAGGTAGGGGCCTGGTGGGACTCTCTCTAGGGAACAGAGGTACTGGAAGATGCCATTTTTGTCCTCTCCTTCTACCTTGATAGCACAAGTGGGCATGCTCTAGCCCTGTGCTTTCCTGCCATTGTGTGACAGTGGGCAGGTGTGCCCTGGCCTGGCACTCTCCCATGGCCCATGAAAGCCAGCAGAAGATACACAAAATAAAAGGGTGTAAAATGTAATATCAAAAAAAACAAAAACAAAACCATAGTGTGTGGGTGGTTAAAATGTAGAGTTTTAGAATGTGTTCAACTTAAGTTTCTATCCACTTAAAATAGACTGTTAACTTACATAGGCTATTATATGTGATCTTCATAGTAACCACAAAACTAAAACCTCTAGTAGGTGTACAAAAGACAAGAAAGAAATCTATGCATAACACAAGGAAAAAGAGCAAGAGAACAAGAAAGCAATAGAGAGGAACTATAAAACAATCAGAAAACAATTAATAAAATGGCAATAAATACGTATCTATCAATAATTACTTTAAGTATAAATGAACTAAACTCTCTAATCAAAAGACAGAGTGGCTGAATGGATTAAAAAAAAAATCAAGACCCATCTATATACTGCTTACAAGAGACTTACTTTAGATGTAAATATGCACAAAGGCTCAAATTATAGAGACTGAAAAAGATATTACATGTAAACAGAAACCAAAACAAAGCTTGGTTATCTATATTTATATCAGACAAAATAGACTGTAAAACAAAGACTGTAAATAAAAGACAAAGAAGTCCATTATATGATAAAGGGGTCAATCCAACAAGAGGATATAATATTTGTATATATTTATGAACCCAACATACAAACACCTAAATATATATGGCAAATATTAGCAGACCTAAGGGGAGAAATTGGTAGCAATACAATAATAGAAACTTTAATATTTCACTTATATCAATAGATAAATCATCTAGACAGAAAACCAATAAGGAAATATTGGCCTTAACAACTATTAGACCAGCTGGATTTAATAGATATGTACAGAGTATTCCAAACAAAAGTAGCAGATACACATTCTTAAGTGCACAGTCTCCAGGATAGATTATATATTAGCCTACAAAACAAGTTTTAATACATTTAAGAATACTGAAATGATATCAAGCATCTTTTCTGACCTCAATAGTATGAAATTAATGATCAGTTACAAGATGAAAACTAAAAAAAAAAAATCACATACATGGAGATTAAACACCATGCTACTGAAAAACCAATGGGTCAATGAATAAGTCGAAAGAAAAAAAAAGTACTTTGAGACAAATGAAAGTGGGAATACAACGACAATCTAAGAGAGAAGTTCAGAGTGATACAGGCCTACCTCAAAAACAAGAAAAATATTAAGTAAATAATCTAACTTTACACTAGACAAAAAAAGCAAATCCCAAAGTCAGTAGAGGAAATGAATAAGGAAAATCAGAGGAGAAATAAATGAAATAGAGACTTAGAAGACAATACAAAAGATCAGTGAAATTGAAAGCTGGTTCTTGGAAAAGATAAGAAAAATTGACAAATGTTTATCTAGACTCACCAAGACAGAAAGAGAGAAGGCTCCAAAAATAAAGTCAGAAATGAAAAACAAATTACTTATACCACAGAAATACCAATTTATACCACAGAAACACAAAAAGCATTATAAGAGACTACTATAAACAATTACATGCCAACAAATTGGACAACCTAAGTATGAATAAATTCCTAGAAACATATTGTCTTCCAAGACTAAATCACTAAAAAACAGAAATTATGAATCAACTGATCACTAATAAGGAGACTGAATCAGAATAAAAAATTTTCAACAAATAAAAGCCCAGGTCCAAACAGCTTCACTGGTGAATTCTGCCAAACATTTAAGGAAGATTTTAATATCCTTCTCACACGCTTCCAAAAAACTGAAAAGGAGGTCATGCTTCCAAACACATTTTAAATGGCTAGCATTACCCTGATACCAAAACCAGACAAAGACACCATACACACACACACACACACACACACAAAATCACAGACTATGCCCTTGATGAACATAGAAGCAAAACTCTTCAAGAAACTATTAGCAAACTGAACTCAACAACACATCGAAAAGACCATACACCATAATCAAGTGGGACTTATTCCCGGGATATAGGATGATTCAACATCTGCCAGTCAATCAATATGATATACCACATTAACAAAAATGGATACAAGTCATATGATCATCTCAATAGATTAAGCATTTGACAAAATTCTTCATCCATTTATGATAAAAACCCTCAAAAAAGTAGATATAGAGGAACACAAATATCAACATATTAAAGGCCATATATGACAAGCTCACAGCTAACATCATAAGCCACAGTGAAAACCTGAAACCTTTTCTTCTAAGATCAGGAATAAGACAAGGATTTTCACTCTTGCCATTTTCATTCAATATAGTATTGGAAATTCTAGCCAGAGCAATCAAGCAAGAAAAAGAAATACAAGGCATCCTAATTAGAAAGGAAGAAGTAAAACTGTAATTATTTACAGATGACACAATTGTATATATAGAAAACTTTTAAGACTCCACAAAAAAACTTTTAGAACTAATAAATTAAATAAAATTGCAGGGTACATAACTTTTATACATTTTTATACACTAGTAGTGAACAATCAAAGAAATTAAGAAAAGAATCCCATTTACAATTACATTAAAAAGAATAAAATTCTTGGGAATAAATTTAACCAAGAAGTGGAAAGCCTGTACACAGAAAATATAAGACAATAATGAAAGAAATTGAAGATACAAATAAATGGAAAGATCCCATGCTCATGGATTGGAAGAACTAACATCGTTAAAATATCCATATTACTCAACATAATCCAAAGATTCAGTGCACCCCTATCAAAACCCCAAAGGCATCTTTCACAGAAATAGATTAAGCAATCCTAACATTTGTATAGAACCATAAAAGACCCAGAACTGCCAAAGAAGTCTTTAGAAAAAAGAATAAAGCTGGAAGCATCACACAACCTGATTTCAAAATATATTACACAGTTATACTAATTACAACAGTATGTTACTGGCATAAAGACAGACTTATTTATCAATGAAGCAGAAAAGAGAGTGCAGAAGTAAACCCATACATATATGGTCAATTAATTTATAATAAAGGGTATTAGAATATACAATAAGGCAAGAACAGTCTCTTCAATAGTGTTGGGAAGACTGAACAATCATACACAAGAGAATGAAAAACAAGGCTAATGTCATATACCATAAGCAAAAATTACCTCAAAATGGGTTAAAAACTTGAATGGAAGACCTGAAACCATAAAAAAAAAAAAAAAAAAAAAACTACTTAAAGAAAACACAGATGATATGCTCCTTTACATTGGTCTTGGAAATGCTTTTTTTGGATATGACTCCAAAGGCAAAGACAACAAAACCAAAAATAAGCGGGACTACATTATACTAAAAAGTTTCTGCAGAGCAAAAGAGACCAACAACAACAAAATGAAAAGTCAACCTATGAATGGGAAAAAATATTTGTAAATAATGTATCTGATAAGGGGTTAATATCCAAAATATATGAAGAACTCATACAATTCAATTTCAAAAAAATTAATTCTGATTAAAAAATAAAGGGAAGAGGGGATCCCTGGGTGGCGCAGCGGTTTGGCGCCTGCCTTTGGCCCAGGGCGCGATCCTGGAGACTCGGGATCGAATCCCACATCAGGCTCCCGGTGCATGGAGCCTGCTTCTCCCTCTGCCTATGTCTCTGCCTCTCTCTCTCTCTCACTGTGTGCCTATCATAAATAAATAAAAATAAAAATAAATTAAAAAAAATAAAAATAAACGGAAGAGAATCTGAACAGACATTTTTCCAAAGAAGACATATAGATGGCCAACACACACATGAAATGATGCTCTACTTATTAGGGAAATGTAAATCAAACCCATAATGAGATATCATGGTGGTTATTACTACAAAGAAACGAAATAACAAGTGTTGAGGCACTAGGCTGCTCAGTCTGTACAATATGCAACTCTTGATCTTGGGGTTGTAGGTTTGAGCTCCACATTGGGTGTGGAGATTACTTACAAATAAAATCTTAAAAGAAAAAAATAAATCAAGAGTGTTGGCAGGGATGTGGAGAAAAGGGGGCCCTCATGCACTGTTGGTGGGAATTAAATCGGTGAATCCAGTATGGAAAAAAGTATGAAAGTTCCTCAAAAAATTAAAAATAGAACTATAAATTATCCAGAAATTCTACTTCTGGGTATTTATCAAGAAAATAAAAACACACACACACACAAATAAATAAAATAAAATAATAAAAAAAGAAAATAAAAACACTAATTCAAAAACATATATGCATTCTTATGTTCAGTGTAGCATTATTTATAATAGCCAAGATAAGAAAACATCCTAAGTGTTCATCAGTGGATGAATATATAAAGATTTTGTGGTATGTGATATATATATTTATAATATATACTATATATTTACTATACTGTGTATACTATATGTGTGATATATGTATTGGGATTCTACTTAATAAAAAATAGGGATGAAATCTTTCCATCTATGAAAACAAGAATGAACCTTGAAGGTATTACACTGAGTTAAATAAGTCAGAGAAAGAAAAATACCTCAATTACATGTACAGTATAAAAAACACAACAAATAAAACAAAATTCATAGATACAGAGAACAGAATGGCGATTGCCAAGGAGAAAGGGGATTGTGGGGTGGGCAAAATGGGTGATGGGGGTCAAGAGGTACAAAGTATCAATTATAAAATAAAGAAGTCATGGGGATGTAATGTATAGCATGGTGACTATAGTCAGGAATACTGTACTGCATATTTGAAAGTTGCCAAAAGAGTAAATCTTATAGTTCTCATCACAACAAAAAAATTTTTGTAACTTTGTTGGGTGATGGGTGGTAACTAGCCTTATTGTGGTAATCATTTTACAGTGAATAAAATACTGAATCACTGTATTGTACAACAGAAACTAATATAATGTTACCTGTCAATTATACCTTAATAAAAAATTTAAGTATAAATTTAAGTCATTTTAACTATTTTTATATTTACATCATTTTGAAATTATTGGCAAGTTAAATATTATTTATTATCAGGATAGCTACTGTAATAGAATCTCTAAACAAGCTCATATAAATATTATTTGAGAAATTCCATATGCTGAGAAGGTACCAGGTATCTATTTATTTATTTACTTGGTAGAGAGCACACAAGTGGTGGTGGGGGCGGGGAGCAGAGGAAGAGGGACAAGCAGACTCTGCCCTGAGTGAGGAGCCCAACTTGGGTTTCTATCTGATGACCCTGAGCTCATGATCTGAGTTGAAATCAAGAGTTGGACACTTAACACCCAGGCGTTCCAAGGTATCAAGTGTCTTAAAAAACAAAACAAAACTGAACCATTCCCAAGCAGAGGCTTCCCATCACACTTCCTTTACGTGTCTCTGGGACAAATACCACAAGAAGAGGAAAGCAAATATGTTTTCTATAGTTATGCTACACAGAATAACAATTTTAACTATTTTTTACCTCCATTCTTTCCGTTTGGGTTTCATAGATAATTAGAGTAGATAAAAGCTACAAAAACAGAAAAGGAGGAGCACTAGCAATTCTACAGATCTAAAGAAAATGTTATGACAATCCAAATGAAATTCTAATATTAACCAATGTTAATTCACTTATCATTTCTTTTTGTTCAATAAATATCACATACCACCCATGTACTAGGAAAAGAAATTTTAATTATTAATTTGTGACTTACAGTCAGTCATATGGGAAAATGGATATGTTTGGTTTTAACTGCTCCATAAAACAACTTTCAGATTTTTAGGTTTAATTAACGAATTCTTAAAAATTGGGTCCTCCCTTAAGGTTGTTTAGCAACCTCTTCTAACATACAAGCTAGGAATTGTGGCCCAATGAAATTTGCCCCACACTGATAGTAAATTGACATTGTTTCTATATGAAGTTCAGCCAGTCATATTCTAGACCACACTCAAAGAAGAAAAGAGTAGAGCTAAAATTTTTTCCATTTAAGTGTATAAGATTTCATTTGTTCATTCTGAGAACATATACTAAGCATGTTCTATATGCAAGGCACATACTGGGTCCTGCAGATGTAAAAACACAGAGTCCTTTACCCTCAATGAAGTTACATTATATTAGAAAAAACTTACAACATGCTTAGAAATTGACAAACTAATTCTTGTCCTGAAAATGTAAAATTTACATGGAAATACAGAGGCCAAGAAGACTTACTATTACATGTCAAGATGTATCATACAGCTATAGTAATTAAGACAATGTGATATTGGCATAAAAATAAAGTAACAATCTCAATGGAACAGAATTGAAAAATCCACAAATAAGTTTATGCATACAGAATCACCTGACTTCTAACTAATATTTCACTGAAGAAGAGTAAGGAAAGGAAAGTCTTTTCAGTAAATGCTTCTGGGACAACTGGATATCCACACACATACAAAATCAATCTTGACTCACACCACACTATATACAAAAATTAAATCCAGATGGATTGTACATCTAAATATAAAAAGTAAAGCAATAAAACTTTAAAGAAAAACCATAGAAGATAATCTTCAGAAATCTGAGGTAGACAAAGACTGATTAAAAGGGTCACAGAAAAGCTACATAAAGGGGAAAAAAAGATAAATTAGGTTGCATTAAGTTTTTAAAAAAATTTTTTATGAAAAGAACAATTAAGAAAGTGAAAGGGAAAGCCATAGAGTGGGAGAACATATTTGAAATACGTACATTGACAAATGATTCCTATCCTGAACATGTAAATGACTTGTAAAATCAATAAGGAAAAGTAAGGGGGAAGAAAAGTGCAGAAGACTTAGCTGTCATTTCACACAAGCAAATATAAGAAAAAGTTCTCCAATTCATTGAAGTTAAATCCACAATGCAATTTCACAATATAACTATCCAAATGGCTAAAATAAAAACATACATACATTACCTAGTGTCACTGAGGATGTGGAACAACTGTTCCATTCAAGGAATGCACCCAACAGAAAGAGGTTTACACAGTCACCAAAAGACAAGAATGTTCAGAATTATAATATCCTTAAACGAGACCATTAGAACTAGAATGAATAAATGTATTTACACTGTAATACTGTATTGCAATGAAAAGGAATGAACTATAGCTACATAATACAAAATGGACTGATTTAATATTGAATTAAAGAAGACAGCCTCAGAAGAGTACCTATATTGTATGATTCCATTTCTTTTTTTTTCTTTTCTTTTCTTTTTTTGGTATGATTCCATTTCAATTAAATTCAAAAGAAGGCAAAACTAATCTAGGGTAGTAAATATTGAGATAGTGGTTACCCTTCCTGGGGAGGAAGTGATAACTTGAAGGGAACAAAAGGGGAGTTCTGGATGCTGATTATATTCTGGACAATGGATTAGATAGATGTGTTCATGTGAAAATTGTGTTAGGCCAAACATTTATGATTTGTTCATTTTCCTCTGTGTATGCTATCCTTGGTTTAAGAATCAATTTAAAAATTATAGTTTTGAAATTTCCAATTCTGGCCATGATTTGATCTCCCATTATAAACAACCTAGCTTGCCCAGAAACAACTAGAAAACTGGATAAAATATGGAGCAGCTATTTTCAGAAAACAACCAGTAGTGCAGGACTGTTTTCCAAAATGAAGGAAAACAAATGAAGTTATCTTTAAGATCATTCCTACATTTCCTCCTGGGAACTATTTCTAGATCCAATGCAAAGAGGAACAATCCAACCAAGGTACAGTGGTCTCACTGAATTAAGGATACAAAGATTAGAGTTTCAGAAGGACAAGGCAGCTCTAATTCAGAAGATAGAATACCAGAGAGAAATCAGATATGTAGAAAAGGAACTCCAGAAATCTTCACGGAGGTATTTTTTGATAAACTGTAAGATATACTTACTTATAATATAATTCTAAAAGATCAGGCAAAGAACTATAGGGGACTGGAGCTAACACAGTCTCAGAGCTGGAGATTTTTATTTTATTTTATTTTTTTATTGAATTATAGCTGACATACAATCTTACATTATTTTCAAAAGTACAACATAGGTGATTTGACAACTCTATACATTATGTTATGCTTACTGTAAGTGTAGCTACCTTCTGTCACCATACAATGTTATTACAATATCATTGCCTATATTCTCTATGGTGTACCTTTCAACCCCATGACTTATTCACTTCATCACTGAAAGCTGGTACTTCTCACTCCCCTTCACTCTTTTTGCTCATTCCACTTCTCCCGCCTCCTGGTAATTCTCTGTATTTGTGGGTCTGTTTCTGCTTTTTTCTGTATTTGCTCATTTGTTTTTTAAATTCCACGTATAAGTGAAGTGAAATCATATGGTATTTGTCTTTGTTTTAATTATTTCACTTAGCATAATACCCTCTGGGTCCACCCACATTATCAAATATGGCAAGATTTCATTCATTTTTATGTCTGAGTGTACCACATCTTCTTTATCTATTCATTTATCAATGAACACTTGAGTTACTTCTATATCTTAGCTATTGTAAATAATGCTATAATAAAATAGGAGTGCATATATCTTTTCAAATTGGTGTTTCTGTTTTCTTTGGGTAAACACCCAATAGTGGAATTAATGTATCATATGGCATTTCTCTTTTTAATTTTTTGAGGAACCCCCATGCTGTTTTCCACAGTGTCTGCACCAATTTACATTCCTACCAACACTACACAATAGTTCTTTTTATTCCACATTCTTGCCAACACTTTTATTTCTTGTCTATTTGAGTCTAGCCATTCTGACAGATGTAAGGTGATGTTTCATTGTGGTTTTGATTTGCATTTCCCTGATATTAGTGACATGGGATATCTTTCCATGTGCTATTTTAAATAGCTAAAGTAGAGAGATGTCATTGAAAACATGGAGCATTCAGTACAGACTCCAGAATGGTCACACCTTTTATTTATTTATTTATTTTAAATATTTTATCTATTTATTCATGAGAGACACAGAAAGAGAGAGGCAGAGACATAGGCAGAGAGAGAAGCAGGCTCCATGCAGGAAGCCTGATGTGGGACCTGATCCAGGTACTCTAGGATCATGCCCTGAGCCCAAGGCAGACACTCTTAACTGCTGAGCCACCCCGGTGTTCCAAGGTCACACAATTTAGCAAGACTAAACTAGCTCTAGAATAGTTACTCTAGATCCATCTTTAAAAACTTAAAAACAAGCTTTGAAAAAATGAAGATTTTCTACAAGATACATAACAGCCTGAAAAACACTAAAAATACTGTTTTAGGGGTGCCTGGGCAGCTCTGTGGTTAAGCATCTGACTTCTTATGATTTTGACTCAGGTCATGATCTCATGGGTTAGGAAATTAGGCTTTGCATTGGGCTCTACACTCAGAAGGGAGTCTGCTTGAGATTTTCTCTCTCTCCTTCTCCCTCTGCCACTCATGTTCTCTCTTTCTCTAAAATAAATAAATTAATCTTTTAAAAAATTACTTTTTTATAGGAGAACAGTGAAATCCAACCATTCAACAATATAACATTTACAACGTCCAGTGTCTAGTCAAAAACAACAAAGATGCTGCAAAACATGACCATATCCAGGAGAAAAATTGGTCCACAGAAACAGACCCAGAAAGAGAAATGATGAAATTAGTAAAGATTTTAAAGCAGCTATAATAAATATGACCAAGGATTTAAAGGAAAACTATAAATCATGTATTTAATAAGCACAAAAAAATCCCAAGTAGAATAAAGAAAATGAAATCCACTGCTAGACAAATTATATACAAATTGCTATAAAGGAATGACAAAGAGAAAATCTTACATGCAGCCCTCCCCAAAAGACATATATATAAAAGAAAGATGAAAATGACAACAGAATTCTTATCAGATATTTATAAACCAAAAGCAATAGGCAAATATCTTTAAAGTACTGATGAAAAACATGACAACCTAGATTTCCATTTCCAGAGAAAAATATTTTTTTTACAAAAGCAAAATAAAGATTTTTTTTCCACAGAAAATTTGAGGACATTCATTGCCTGAATCTCCATTTAGAAGAAATATTAAAGGAAGTCCTACAGGCAGAAGGAAAATGATAGCAGATGTAATTTATATTGACACTAGGAAATGAAGAACATCAGAAATGATAAATGTGTGAGTAAATGCAGAAGAATTTTTCTTATTTTAAAATTTTACTTAACAAGAGACAGCTTCAAACAAACAACAAAAAAAAAAACAGTAAAATATAGGGTTTATAACATGCAGGAGTGAGGATCATAGATGACCTACATTGTGTTAAGGGACATTCCTTCTGAATGTTCATTTAGCATTTTTATCCAGAAAAGATACTGAATTTTGTGAAATGCATTTACTGCATTTTATTTTCTTCATTTTACTGCATTTTATTTCTATTGAGATAATTGTATGATTTTTATTCTTCATCTTGTTAATGTGGTGTATCACATTTACTGACTTGCATATATTGAACCATTCATCCATCCCAGGGATAAATCCTTCCTGATCATGGTGTATGATATTTTTAATATTAAATTTAAATTTAAGTTTAAATGTTAAATTTGGTGTGCTAGTATTTTGGCAAAAAATTCTGCATCTATGTTCATTCATCAGGAATATTGGCTGATGGTTTTTGTTGTTGTATCATATTTGTCTAGCTTTGGGTTGATGAAATGAACTAAAGAAGAAACAAATAAATGGAAAGATATCCCATGTTCATGAATTGGAACACTCAATATTATTAAAATTTCCATACTACTCAAAGTTATCTACAGATTCATTGCTATTATTATTCATTGTATAAATAAACCCATACATCTAATCTTGAACAAGAGTGCCAAGAACACACAATGGCGAAAGGAGAATTTCTATAACAAATGGTGTTTGGAAAACTAATAACCAAATGCAAAAGAATGAAAGGGAACATTTATCTTATGCCATATACAAAAATCAACTCAAAATGGATTAGAGGTAAATATAAGACTTGAAATCATAGAAGTCCTAGAAGAAAACAGTGGAAAAGCTTCATGACATTGCTCTTGGCAATGATTTCATGGATATGACACCAAAAGTACAAATGGCAAAAATGAAACTAGGCAACTGGGATGACATCAAATTAAAAAGCTTCTGCATAAAAGAAACCATCAACACAATTAAAAGGCAACTTAAGAATGGGAGAAAATGTTTGTAAACCACACATCTGATAGGGACTTAACTTTCAAAAAATCTATATGGAACTTTTACAATTCATTAGCAAAACAAACAAAAATCAAACAAAATTAAACAAAACAAAAGCCACAAATTGAAAAGACTGAGAGAAAACATAAAAATGGCTAATAGGTATATAAAACGGTGCTCAACATCACTAATTTTCAGGGTAATGCAATTCAAATCCACAATGAGCTAACAGTTCCCATTTGTTAGGATGGCTATTATCAAACCAAACCAAACCAAACCAAACCAAAACAAAACAAAACAAAAGATAACAAGTTTTGGGTGAAGTTGCAGAGAAACTGGATCTCTTGTACGCTATTGGTAGGAATGTAAAATGGTGTAACAGCCATGGAAGGTAGTATGGAGGTTCCTCAAAACATTTATAATAGAAAGAACTACCATATGATCCACTAATCCTACTTCTGATTATGTACCAAAAGAATTGAAATTGAAGAAATATCTGCACTCCCGTATTTATTGCCACCATTATTAACACTAGCTACCATATGAAAACAACCCAAACATCCATCAACAGACAAATGAATAAAGGAAATATAGTATATACATACAATGGAATATTACTCAGACTTAAAAAGGAAGGAAATCCTACCATTTGTAAGAACATGTGTGGACTTGGAAGACATTATGCTAAGTGAAATAAATCACAGAAGAACAAATACTTCATGATTCACTTATATGAGGTATCTAAAATGGTCAGATTTACCGAAGCAGAGAATTGATTGGGGGTTGCCAGGGAATGAGGGCAGGAGGAAATGGAGAGTTGTTCAGTGGATACAAAGTTTCATAAATAAGTTACTAGATAAATAAGTTCTCCTAGAGATCCAACATTTTAATTTTGTGTTTTTAACACACACACACACATACACACACACAAGCAAAAAATCACAGGGAAACTTTTGGAAGTGTTTACCTTGACTGTAGTGATGGTATCATGGGTGTATGCATATGTTCAAGCCCATCAAATTGTATACATTGAATATGTACAGTTTTTTTGTATATAAATTAAAATGGAAAAAAGTTATAAGAAATAAAGTTATAAGAAATGGAATAAGTTATAAAACAAAGATGTATAGATAATGAAGTAATAAAAACAATAAAATAAAATAGTAAAAAATACTCAGGTCCAAAGAATGCAAGAGATAGAGATAAGGAACAAATAAAAGTGGGATAGAGAGAAAAAATTAGCAGAATAATAATTCTTAACCTAACTATATGAATAATTACATTAAATGTAAGGTTTAAACTATTACATGGCAAAAAAAATAAACTATTACATGGCAGAGATTGTTCAATTAAATAAAACAGCAACCCTCAATTATATGCTATCTAGTAGAAACCTACTCTAAATATAAAAACACTAATAGGCTAAAAGGACAAAAAAGATACATTGTGCAAACACTAACTATTTAAAAAAAACAGAAACACCTATATTAATATAAATGTAGACTTCTGAATAAGAAATATTATCAGAACTAGAGATATTTTATAATGATAAAAGGATCAATTCATCCAAAAAATGCTCCACAATAATTCAAAATGTGCCTTAACTTAATAACAGAAATTGAAAATACATGAAGCAACAGCAGACAGAACTGAAAAGAGAAATAGACAAACTCATAGATATACTTAAAGATAGAAGATCAGCAAGTATATAGAAGAGTAAAACATCATCAGCCAACTTGACCGTACTGACATTTATAAAACCCTCCACTCAAGAACTGCAGAATACATATTCTTTTAAGTATATATGAAACATTAACCAAAACAGATCATATGCTGGACCATAGGATTAATTTTAATAAATTCAATAAAATTGAAATCAGGGAAGGTATGTTCTCTAAGTATAACTGAATGAAATTAAAAATCAATAAGAAATATTGGAAAATCCTTAATTACCTGAAGATTAAAGAACACAATTCAAAATAACTCATGTCACAAAGAAGAGATCATAACAGAAATTAGAAAATATTTTTAGCTGAATGATTATGAAAATGTAGCATATCAAAATTTGACCTTGGGGTAGGCAACAATTTCTTAGCTAACACACAAAAAGTATTAACGATACACAAAAAAAATAGTGATTAATTTGAACAAAGACATTTGGGGGAGAGCAGAGGAAGAAAACCTTTGGAAAGTAGTAGTAGAGGTGGGTGGAACACCAGAAGGGAACTACTCACTAAGGATACAGATAGAGTGCATTTACCTTAAGATGCCAAATAAAACTAAGAGGTCAGGTAAGAGAGCAAGTAGAGAGGGCAGGCAACAAAAGTAATGAAACTCACTAAAATGAGTGTGTGAAAGAGCACCAGGGTGAGGACCAGCTCAGTGGATTTGGAAGAGATCATTACTTAGAACACTGGCTCCTACGGTAGTTTGGGTATTTACATTGGCACTTGCAGAAATATTTGGAATACATTCTTAATCTTTGTATGCTGCCCACCCCCGCCCCAAGCCAAAACAATGAATGGTAAAAACTAACTTCTCTGCTTTCAACTAAATCTTAAGAGGGCATTTATGCAGTAATTCTCTATCACTGAAAAGTTATAATAACCAAGTCCTTGTAGAATGTGTGCATTTCTTCAATTTGGCACATTAGAGGTATTTCCTAGGTTGTATTGATGCTGCTGCTGATAAAAATAAGTCAAATTATTGAATTCATGAAAAGACGTTTTAGACATTTGGGTTTTTTTTTTTATAAATTTATTTTTTATTGGTGTTCAATTTGCCAACATATAGAATAACACCCAGTCATTTTAGACACTTGAACAAAACTGAACATTTTCCAAAAAATCTTCAGTTATTTCAATCCAGAGATAGCCAGAACCTGTTACTATCACTTATTCTTTCTTCCAAGAGTCACATCTATGTTTGGAGTTTTAAAGACTAAAAGATGAATAGACAGAGGAGTTTCTCTCCTATTTTGTTTTCTAGGCAGACAAGGATATTGACAGGTCTGCAACAGGGTGAGGCATTTCCCATGAGTGTCTATAGCAACAGCATGCATGTGAAATTTTTGAGTGCATCCCTATTTTACTTAATATAGATTCTTTTTTTTTTTCCAGAGAGAGAGAGGTGGGGGTGGGAGAGGAAGAGGAAGAGGGAGGAGAGAGAGAATCTTAAGCCTGACTTGGGTCTCCATCTCACGACCCTGAGATCCTGATGTGTGCAGAAATCAAGAGTCGGATGCTTAACCGACTGAGCTACCCAGTAGCCCTCTTATATAGATTCTCATGCTATATTAAATACTCTATCTACATGACCAGGAAATAGGCAACTCTTACTAATATGGAGAGTCAGACCAGTAGATGTCTGTAGTATGCAGTATGTAGTTTGTGTGAGAAAACCTCATCTTTTAAAGCAAGTTCATTCTATCCTGTGCCCTCGCCTAATCCAAGCATAGAAATAGCAACTGATGCTGACTGGAATCCAGCTTTGTACATGTTCCCAAAAATATAAATAATGAAGTACCTGCTCTGTGGTGTCTGTAATCACAGTACCAACAGCTAATGCAGTGGAGAATGAGCAACTGCTTGGAAAAAAAATCTTCCTATTCCCTTTACTGTATGTAAAACAGCCTTCATTAGCTATTCATGCTATCTAGCATATAACTTGAGGCAAAGGAAGCAAGGGCCCCCAGTGGTGATTTCTTAATGATACCTTGGGGGCCCAGAAGCATTAGTGCTGACTTCCTAAGGCATCTAATCTTTCCCAGGGAGAGGTTTTCCCTCCTGATATAGTCTGGCTCATTATGACAACACCAATTGATACCCTGATCTTTAAAACAACTAAAAAATTCATAAGTCCTGACAATAGTCACAACAGAAGAACTTATAATAGTCACGTGTGAAAAATAAACAGGTACTCCAAAGAGGATTAATTTACTTAAGGAATAATGCCAGAAACATTAAACGTGATAGTTTTGCTTTTAAATAAAATGTGGTTAATTTGATTACTATTTATTTTGGTTTTTGCCAGATTCCAATCAATTTTTATAGCAGGATTAAGCTTCGAAGTAGAGTGTGTGTGTTTGTGTGTGTTTAAATAATGGAGCACTTTTCCAACCTTTACCATAGTTAACTAATGGGAGGTTAGTGTTGTACATTATGGATCTGTGTTGATTCTCAAACGTATTTATCCAAAATGCGTGCACATTTAGGTCTGGGTTAGAATGACTAGGTATGTGTATTGCAGACTCTCATTAATTCATAACAGCTTAAATTGTGATTTTTATTTGGCATCCTACTGTGGAACCCAGTAGAGAATGCCGAAATGCTCAGCTAAACATTTTCAAATCCGTGACTCTCCATCTGGTTATTCAATCAGAAGAAAATCCCTGCAAAGAAAATCCTCTTCCTAAAAGTACCCTATTTTCCTGGCTAGGAATCATTCTGGAGAAATGTGAACAGTTTGCCTAGTTGTTCAGAAAGTTTATTTGCAGGAAAAACTAACACTATAAATATCAACAGCACTTAAAGGGAAGTGAAGAAAGAATTCCCTCATTCTGCATAATGGTAGGCTTGTTAGAAATGACTACACATAGAAAATGGAACTGTTGCATTTATTATTTTGGAGCATTCTTTGAAAACTTCAAGTCACACAGAATAATCTCACATAACTCTACTGACATAAGGAACAGCTACATTAATATTGTCATGTTTTAAAAGAAGTTCAAAGTAATTGTAATTTAGTACCTAACACCATGTAAGGCCTCCACAAAAAATAAATTGAAAAAACATCTGTTCTAAACAAGAAAACATATACTGAGGTTCCTGAAAAAGAATAAACTACCTGCATGATGCCTGCAACAGAGCAGTCTGTAATAAATATTTGTCAAGTGAGTACAGGAATAGCCTGCTCATAGTTCATGGGACTTTTATTCCCAACAAAAAGGTAAAGAATTAGATTCCCACCTTAGGTGGTTTTTAGCAGGGCCTTTTATGGATATCCTTTATTTGGGTTAATAATATTTTTAATGTGTTCTTTATTGCTTTAGTTCATTGGCTATCCCTGACTTGGAGAAGAATGGGAAAAGTAAACATTGCAATTATTTCTTTTTCTTAAAAAGTAAGTCTGTTTCCAATTAGAGAATATTGGATAAAAGAAGATTTCATGAGTATGATTATGAACAAGTGATAGGAATTGTATGGGTTAGAAGTAACGGACTTGGCTATAACATTAAATAGAATAAACACCATGTAAATATGGGATGTTGGAAAACATCCTGTGCTTTTAAATAAAAAGTGGTTCTATAATTCTTTTATCATTAAGATATGGAAAAAAATTTTGAGAAACTCACCTTGATTCACTTAAAAGGAACTGTGACAAGAGGTTGTGATAAAACTCCACTTCCTCCTGTGTTTATGCAACCATCCCTCCTTGGAGAGCTGTAGTCTATTCTTTCATGCTCTTGAATCTGGGTTGGTCTGTAACTGCTTTGATTAATAGAATATGATATCTTTTGACTTCTAAGATTAGGTTATAAGAAGACTTGTAGTTTCTACCTCGTCTCTTGGAATACTCACTCGGGGGAAGCCAACCACCATGTAAGAAGTCCAACTACTCTGAGAATTCCATGCTGTGAGGAAACCCAAGACAGCCATGTGAAGAGGCCTCTTGAGAGGGAAACGTCAACCAGTCAGGATAGCCTGGCACCAAACTCATGAGTTAAGAATTCTTCTGATGGCTCTAGCCTCTACTGCATTCAGCTGCCCTCCAAGTGAGACTATCCACCCCCAGAAAAAGGAGACATATTGAGACTATCCACCTCCAGAAAAAGGAGACATATTGATAAATTGTTGTTTTAAGCCACTAATTCTGGCCACCTAAGAAACACCACACAAAACCAACATTAGGGAACTTTCAGAATAGTATTTAACATTCTTCTATTACTGAATGTTTTGAAACCTGGTGAGATTCTAGAATAAAATAAGGTGAGAGCCTAACTAATGTTCATTATTCTACAAGTTGCTAAAATTAGAAAACTGAGAGTCACGTTAAACTCCCTCCTTTCATTCAGTCCCCTCACCCAACCATTCCTCAAGTTCTCTACAGTCCACCTACTTAAATTGCTTGATTCTATCTACTCCTCCTCATCCACATAGACTCTGCCTTGTATCAGATTTGAACTTTTTAAGTTACACAACTAGTATTTCTCCCTTCAAACCATCTAAACCCCCTTCAAACCCTCATTCTATCTTCTATAACCCAACCCCATATCTGTCCTGCACAACATGACCATAATAACATTTTCACACCAAATTGAAGCCTCTCATCTTTCTTCCTAAAATCCTTCAATGGCCCTCAATAACTGTTACAATGAATTTGTGATTAAGCATCCTCCTACCTCTCAAGTCTCACCCCCCTACCATACTCTTTCTCATATGTCTATCTATATGTATTAAACTTCTTGTAGCTCTCTGAGGTAGTTAGGCACCTCAGTACTGGTTTTCCCAAATGCCCAATGTTCTGCTTATGACACCCATACCTCTGCTTTTTCATCTATTTAACTCCTATTCATTTTTCAAAATGAAGCTAAAAAAATCACCTCTTACAGGAAAATTTCCCTGAACTGGTCCATCTAATTTTGACACCTCTTCTCTGGGTTTCAGTGGACTCATTTGCTTTTCTACTTGTTAGTTCAGTACATCCTCAGTCAATTTCCTGCTCCTCTGATTTTAAGTAAGGGAAGCTAGGGGTGCCTGGGTGCCTCAATCAGCTGAAGTCTCTTGACTTCAGCTCAGATCATGATCTCAGGGTCATGAGATGGAGCTCCACATCAGTCATGCTCCTTCTCTCTCTAAAAAAAATAAGTAAAGTAAGGGAGGTTAATATTAGGCCCTCAATAAATATTCCTTGAAAGGGTAAATGGATTATTGAAAGACATGATATTCTCATTTATGCAATGAAAATATCATATCACTTCCAGTTGTGTGTAAGAAGTTGTTTCTCTGAGGACATACAATTAAAATTAAAGGCAAATGAAACCACTTATCAGAGGTGGTCATCTTAGCTAGGATGAGATAGCTTGCCAGATGGAGTTGAGAGTAGGGATGTCCTTGAAGAAGGAAAAGTCTTTGCAAAGGTAGAGAGGTGAGAGAGAAACAGAGAATTCAGGAAGCATAAATAGATCAGAATGGCAAATACTTCATATCCTGAAGAGCAAAATGTGAGGTTGGTATGATGGACAGAAGCCAGAATATGGGAGGCTCTGAGAAGGATGTACTTTATTGTATGTAAGCAATGGGGAGCTATTAAAAGATTTCAGCAGAAGAGAAATATTGAGGTTACATATTGGAAAGCAGAAGTAAAGAAAATTGATTAAAGGAGGGACAGAGAGCAGAGAGGAGCCCTCCGGAGTCAAAATTCAGTAATTTAGATAAATATAAAACATAAGGTATTAGAATTGACAGGATATGTTAACTGGATATAAGGGATGGGTAACTAAAATGCCTCTCAGAATTTTGCTCTGAGTCCTTTTGTGGATGGCAATGACAAATTAAAATAAAGTTAAATTAATTTTCAATGAGGATCCCTGGTGGCTCAGCGGTTTAGTGCCTGGCTTCAACCGGGGCCTGATCCTGGAGTCCTGGGATCGAGTCCCACATTGGGCTCCTTGCATGGAGCCTGCTTCTCCCTCTGCCTGTGTCCTTGACTCTCTCTCTCTCTCTCTCTCTCATGAATAAATAAATAAAATCTTAAAAAAAATAATTTTCAAGGATTTCTGAGAATTTAATCATGTATTTTGAGCTAATTAGAAACATTTTAGAATACAAGGCCATGATGTTTTCAAAGAGATGATTCTGACACTGGTGTCCATTTGCCATTAAATAATCATGAAACTTGATTTTTGGGGGGTTAAGCTATTAATTCTCCATGTGATCCCAAAGAGTCATCTAAACTTTTTATGCTTCAGTCTTGCAAGTTCTTCCATACAAATAAAAAATATGTGCCTCCTAGACAATTCAAATGAAGCAATTTAAAAGTCAATTTGTCTGTGTGGCAATTTCTGTTTCCTAAAGGTAAAATGAAATATGATCTTAATTTCCTCCTCTATTAAAAAAATTTTTTTAAAGCAGAAGGTTTAAATAATTTCAAATGGCCCTTTCAGCTCTAAAGATCAATAACTCCATAAGTCAGAACACTTGGTTGGAGCTACATTCAACCCAGATCAGTGGTTGATCCTCAACAAGAACCAAGGGATTTATGGTGGAGGTAGGTTGTCCTATTTAAGCACTTCCTGCTGAGTGAAGTAGTACTTCCTTTTATTTGTCTTAATAGTCCTCTGTTCTTTATTGTGCTACTTTTTAATGAGGTGTTTTCATTTGTTTAACAAATATTTATTGAGTGCCTACTATGTGCCAGGCACCATATTAGGTGCTGGAGAAAAAATAAAATAAAATGAGACATGCTCTCTTTTGTTGCATTTTTAAAAACTATAAACCATATTCAAGCCAAAATACATCATCTTATAAAGTAATATTTATCATGTACATGATCCTGCTCTAGGAACCATGCCAGGCTACCCCATTAAACTTGATGGGCCTGAGAATAGTAAAACTATACTCTGTATAATGTATTTATAGTATATAGCAAGGCAACAAGGTCCCCTGAGAAGGGGAGGCAGGAAAACTGAAAAATCATCATGAGTGCACTTGGAACTCATAGAACATTTGTAAGCTCCCTGACTACTTTGTGACTCCATTTCTTTACCTATAAAATGGAGATAATAAGGCCTACTTCTAATATTCCTCATAGGATATTATAAGGATTAAATAAGTAAAAGCACATTAAATACTTTGAGCTTAAAAAAAAAGCTCTAAATAAATATTAGCTATTGTTGTTTGGTAGCATTACATAAAATCATGTTAAAGTCAAAAGCCTACTGTAACTATTCTAATGGAAATTTAAATCCCAAGATGAAAGCAGCAGGAGTTGAACAACTAAAATCAGGATACACCCCTAATTAGATCTAATTAGTAACTAAAATTAAAACTGGAATTAGCTGCATGACTGAACAATGATTTCTCACACAGGACAGAACTTACAAAATACCTAGTTTATGTCTATAAAGTTAGGAAGGTGAGCAAGAGCCCCACCTGGGTTGACCACTCTTGGATTCTAAAAATGAGTCTTTGTCTGGTTTACAGCTTTGAAAGAGAAACTCCTAATTGGTGGGAATCATGTCTTCATTGAAGGTTATACTACCAACTCTCACTAGTGCCAAAGCAAGGACATTTCCAGACCAGGATATTTGACGCATGTCAGCCTCAACAGCAGAACTATTTGCTAATCTTGAGAGGTCGACTGCAATGAAATCTCTTTATCTCTCTTTTCTTAATATTTATTTATTTATTTATTTATTTATTTATTTATTTATTCATTTATTTTCAGAGAGGGGGAGAGAGGTGGAGGAAGGGAGAGGGAGAGGGAGAGAGAGAGAATCTTAAGCTGACTCCATGCCCAGTACAGAGCTCAATGTAGGGCTCGATCTCATGATCCAGAGATCACAATTTGAGCTGAGATCAAGAGTTGAACACTTAACCAACTAAGCCACCCAGGCACCCTGGAATCCTGTCTCTTCTCAAAAACTTTACATAGTTTTTTTTTTTTTTTCAAATGTTCTGTTATAAAATATCCAGATATTTTTATTATATTTATTTTTATATATTTTGTTTTTATTATCAAAGAAGAGAGTTTCTCACAAAATGTTCTTGCTAAGATACAAAGTTAAAGCAGATGCTATCACCAAACAGAGAAACTAAAATATTAAAACCTCCACCTGCCACTACATTAGAACTATGTCTAAGCTCAGCAAGAAGAATCAGGAAACAACAGTTTAGTCCCAGATCCCTCTGGGTCCCAGGATGGAAAGCTTCCTGATTAAAGAACTAACAGACAGCAGTACTGCAGTATTGCCTTCTCTTTCAGCACTGTAGATAAGAGGATAAAGGAGAGCAGAGTGGGGTTTCCTTTTTCTTTTCACCTTACTCACAACAATTATTTTGGTTACCAAAAGAGGGAATGAATGGTAAGGATGGATGTGGAGATTTTTGGATCCAGTAATCAAGCAAGCACCAGAAGGTTCTCTGATGCTAAGCATGGCTGAAAGTTGAAAGCAAGCCTTCAGGAACCACTTTTAACTACAAGCCAGCGTTCAGGGAGAGTGAATAAAGGAAAAAGATTAGTTAGAAAAATACCAAACTTTAACTAGACTTTTAAGTTCCAAAGTAGTGTTTTAAAATCCATATTTGGTTAAAACCAAATTGTTTTAAAAAGAGGCTGGATAACAAGTGGAAATTACATTATTATTAATCTTTTAAGACTTGAGTAGAGAACTGCTGTCTGACTGTGAAGCAAAGCAAATGCTTTTTACTATTGATTATAATCCAGGAGACCTCACACACTTTTGTTGAAAGGTGAATAAATCTCTTTAGGCAGGTGAATCTCTCTATAATTAAAGTATGTAAGCAAAAGCAAGTCCACAAACTCTGGTAAGTTACACAACTTTCTGATCAATACCTTCCAGTGTCTTAAAATTCTTAGACTCAAATGCTCCCTTATACCAAATCTGTATCTATTTTATCTTGGGAGATAAAAGATTTTTTAAAGTACGTCTTCCCTTGGGAATCAACTCTTCATTTATATTAAAGCTATAAATCACCAACCACCAACCACTGACTGAAATTAATGATCCTAGTTCTTATGCCATTTCCACTTAACTTCCAATTCTTACAGGGTAAGAAGAAGGTGATAGAACTCTCTGCTCCTAGTTTATAAAATATACTTGTTAAAATCCTCACACACACATAGCCTTCAGCTGCGATTTTGAAACTTCTTTTATTTTATTTTTTATTTTTTTAATTATTTATTTATTTATTTATGATAGTGAGAGAGAGAGAGAGAGAGAGAGAGAGAGAGAGAGAGAGGCAGAGACACAGGCAGAGGGAGAAGCAGGCTCCATGCACCAGGAGCCCGATGTGGGATTCGATCCTGGGGCCCCAGGATCGCGCCCTGGGCCAAAGGCAGGCGCCAAACCACTGCGCCACCCAGGGATCCCCCGATTTTGAAACTTCTTATATGTTTAGTGTCTTTTATTTCCAGCACTTTGTTCAAGATACATTTATTAAGATTTGTTAGGCACCTACCAAGTTTTCTATGAACTATTTCCATTTTGGTAGACTTGCTTTTGAATTTTTATGACTTTCATTCTGCCAGATACTTCAAATAGCCTCCCCAACACTACCCCCCCAACTCTCCTCCCCTCACCCCCATCAAAAGCAAGAGTGAGAAAGCAAGAGAGTGGGCAAGAAAGACCTAGCAACTAAAACCTTGTGGTTGCTCATCTTTCTCCTGAGGGCTCTCACCAGGATTCTCCATAGTTCTATCAGCATATTTTAAATGGGGAAGATAATTTAAGATACTCCAGAATGCTCTCAATCCAGTCTTAATTCTTTATTTTACCACTGCTACCTCCCAAGGGCTATTCAGGATCCTAAACCCTCGAGCTGGTGTAGATTCTCTAACTGCCCATACAATATCCAGAACACTGTTCTGGCTAAGCCTTGTAATGTTTCACAGGAATCTCCTAATAGAATAATTCTGAATCATAACTAAATTTCTCTATCCCTCACATATTTCCCTTTCAATTTATCCTGGTATGGAGCAAGGTGTGGCCAGATGGGGAACTGCTTCAGAACTTGATTTGAGAGGTCTCTCTCTTCCCCAACCCTGACTCTAATACGGTGAGTATTTTGAAGGGGTTCTCTTGCCTGCACTATGAGAAAGGTGATGTGATGGTGCACACTGTAATTCTCTTTCTAGGTTAACCTTGAGAACTAAAATTTTTTAGGAGCAAACAGATTCATATGGAAGCCACTGAATATCTACATTTACCATGATGTTTTAGTGGATAGATGCACATTATTTCATTGTCTTTGCTTAACATTTGATTGATTAGATAGTTTAAGTTTTCCTCATTGCCATCTCCTTGAATATACCTGGCTGTAGCATATTTGAAACAGAATAAAATACTGTTTGCTAATCCAGCAAAGATACCTGGTATGGGGGGAGAGTGGTATCCTCAAGCACTCTAATAATAAACGTTTTTTTATACCTGATCTGAGATTCTGCCAAAAAAAAAAAAGTATGTATGGTTACAGATTTTTCATCTTAATTTTAAACTTCAGAGAGTCTGTACAATGATATCATCTTAAATTTTCTTTTAAAAGACACATGTATTTGGATACTGAAGAGCTACCTTATAGAATCCTAGAAGTTTAAAATTCTGCATGGTTAGATGTCAAGGAAGAAACAATTGGTTTGTAAATAATGGGTAGTCACTCCAGGGTAAGTTATTTCACATTTCCTTCAGCTACTGGTTCTTGGTTTTTATCTATCAGTACTATCAGTTTTGCAAACCACAGGCCTACAATCACAGAAGTTGAGAAAACCCCATCAGGGAAAATCAATCCTAGTCAGGCTAAAGAAACTCACATCTGCATTTCTTCCAAGCTGAATCACAAACAGTCCACACCCATCATGATCCCTCTTCAAATAATTTCTTCATTTACCTGTGTGGCACTTCCTGAAAGTAAGGAATGGGCTTGACTGGATGAGCTATTATCTCACTAGGATTTGTGAAGGACCCAAACAGACTGGAATGCTTTTCATGAGCCCCCTCCCACCCCCATCCCTTCTCCATTTCCCGTACCCTGGCCACCTTTTGTACTGTTTGCCTTTTCTCAGTTTCTGTGTTGCTCAGGGCAGATAGATAAGCCTTTTAAATGATTACTACCACTCTGCATTAGCCTTCAAAGCCACTGACAATGTTTCCATGTTTGGTAACTGATTTGTGATAGAAGTGTTGACGACGTAAAGTGATAACTAAACCACAGACTAGGACTTCTCAGAATAAATGGAAATCACCCACAGTTTCTTTGGGAACCTTTTCCTAAGGATTTCACCCACAGATCTGTTCAAAGCATTGGTGAACTGTAAGGCTAGATCTATTTTCATTGCTCTTTAACCAACAGGAAAATCAAGAACAATTATATAGGCATGCATACTAGGGTTTTATTTATTAATATTTTTGGTTTCAATATGATAGTTTTGCCACAGATTTTGTCTTTTATTTCTCCTTTTAGATTATCGAGAAGAAAATCATATAATTTCTCAATTTGACATTCTAGAAGAATTACAAACTTTGACTTTCACTTAGAATCCTAATATAAACTTGCATGAGGAGGAGGGGTGTGGGGGGGTGGGGGGGTGGAGGGAGCCCAGAGAGTAAAGTTTTCTCTCTACCCTGCCACATGTATATTCATGCTACTTGAGGTTCATTTTTAATAGTGTGACTGGAGGTACAAGGACACATCCAAAACTCTTCCTATGGTACAACAAAGACAGGTATTATATTTCAGATCAAGAGACAAAAGAGAAAATAAAGCAGGAAAGTTTGCCAAATATTCATTTCCGTTCAAAGCGCTGCTAGTTTTCTTTTGCTGGTTGATTGACTGCCTGTCGCTGAACAAACCATAGTTGCATTGTAGAAACTGTTGTCTAACTAAACTGAAATGGTACTGGAGGCACATTGTCCCTCATTGTCTTGGGCTCCTAGAGAGATTATGGCCAAAGAAGAGCCCCCAAAAGTGTTGTACTCACTTGGGTTACTTTACTTTGGAGTGGACACATGTTCCCTGACTGACCTTTTTTTTTTCTTTCCAAAGGATACCAGACTAAGTTAAGAATGCCGACACAAATAAAGCAAAAGGAAAAACAAAAATACTTTTGCTTAGCCACACTAAAAAACCAATGACTGAAACAGACTTGTTGGGGCAGCAGGGTGTAGAGTGACACTGGTTTCCTTTGGATGTGGGATGACCACTGGCAATTGCGGTGTGTAAATTTTAAAGGACAGCACTCAATCATCTGATTCTTTCTACATCTTCTAAGTACCTGGCACTGCTCAGGGTGAAGGAAATGCAGTGGTGGAGAGTAGGACATAAAGGAAACCATGTCAACATAATTTTGCATCATGAAGGAAACAAACAAAAATGACAAGATAGAGTAACAGGACAGAGAAGACAGGCCATTATATATAGATAGGTACTCAGTCAAACAGAAAAAGAACTAGCCATGCAAGGAGCCAGCAGAGCAATCCAGGCAGGGAGCCCCACAAATGCAAAGGCCATGAGGTAAGAAAGAATAAAAAAATGCTCAAAAACTAAATTCATGGTGCAGAGAAAAAGATTTTGTTGTTGTTGTTGTTTTGATGATTGAGTTTCTAACAACTGAGAAATAAATAAAAGCATATAACAAAAAAAGTACAGGTTAACTAAATATGTTTGATTTTAAAAACCATCTATTATTTCAGACATTTTCTGGAAAGAATACTTTATTATTATTATTGTTTTACTTTATTATTGTTATTATTATTTTGGTGAGAACTAAATATGATGTTTGGCTTGTTTTTCCTTTGAGTGTTCAGGAAAATGGTGTGATGAGGCCTACAGTGTTGTTCTTGATTTAGATTATTTTCTCAAACAAATCCACCAAAAGCAGGTTTAGCTACATACCCACTACTGCACTCTTTCTGACCTTATCTTTCTTAGAGAAGCTTTCTTCTAGTAACACCTAGACTGATTTGAACTGACCCAGGGATGCCAACAAATCAAGTCCCTGTGGCCCAGGGTGAATTGTGCCCAGGTCCTTGATCAAGTCTTCTGATCTAGTACTCTAGGCGGGTTTACTTGATGCTGGGTGCTCTTCACAAGGGAAAGACCACTTTGTGGGTTAGGAGGAAGTGCTGTTGGAGACTATCAAGCTCTAGAAAGCGTTAAAGGAGCATCAGGATGAGGATTCTTGGCACTTCTGTGTCACTCTCTTCTCAGCATCCCACTAAGCCTTTGTCTGTATGTGGGATCAAATGGGCTTTCTTCAGTTTGATTGATTTTTTTCCAACACATAATAACAAATAATTGCCAAACAATCAACTGGATCACTGTATAGGCAATTCAACTTGATCACCAAGATCACATCTGGTTTTTTTACTCATTTTAACAACCAAACAGGATCAACCATGAAAAAATTTTGGCTTCTCAGCAATCAGTTAATCTCATAAACTTCTAAACAAAAACCTGATGAAAAATAGTCAAGTTAGGATACATCTATGAGGTATGGCTTCCATGATGAATAAAAGACAAATTTACAAAAAACACATCAGAAATCTATTTTTCTCACTGCATCATTGAAAGAGAACAACCTGTAATATATTCAGATTTAACTTATGCTTTAGGTAATAGAGTTTTTCACTACTTTCACCTTGTGTTTCTAAAAAGTTTTATGTAAGCAAAAATTTTGCAAATCATATTTAAATACATTAACAGAATTTAGTATTTAAATTATGAATCTGTAATCAATGATGTACTCTCAAACACATCCCTGGTGTAGAGCTGGAATTTCATACAATGGATTTTGCATAATAGTGAGGTTTTGCTGCAAAATTCTGCGTTTCCCAGATAATTTGTAACAATTTTTACTAAACCTAGATTTGTGGTCAGACTCATTTATGGAAAAACACAAGAAAACAAGGTTTCCTTATTTAAAAAAAGCTAGGGGAACATCTTGTTTTTTGTGTTTTTTAAATCCAGTAAGTTGGAACCAGAGGGGGGAAATGTAAATTGAAGTTCTTTATCATGCATATTTCTTTTCGTGAGGGGTTTGACTGCAATATGATTGAAAAGAATATATTCAGGAGCACTGCTTGTTAGGACAGCATTTTTGTCAAATGGCTCTGTCAAGTAAACGTGACTTATGTGCCTCTTTCTCATACCCATAATTTTCTTGTTGTCCACCTAAATCTTTTCAACGTAACCTCTAGGTTACCAGGAACTCTGTCAAGTCTCCCAAACCCCGTCCCTCTGGTTTCTCACACCTTTTTCATAACAATCTGCCTCTTACTGTCCTGTATGAAGAAAAGGCCTTTATTAAAAAGTGCATTTTATACTTTAAAAGATCAATGAATTCTTTAAGGGGAAAACATTCAATGTTTATTTACATATATAAATAAGCTGTATATATACAGTTCTATTTATGTTTTATTAATCTTACAAAAGAGGAAAAACTGAATTCAGAAGACATGGGAAAAAAGAAAAAAAAAAGACATGGGAAACTTTGAACAGGCACCGGTAGCAACATTTAAGGAGTAAAATTTTAAATGAATGAGTAAAAACCACAGACAATTTTGTCACTAATGTGAACCGTAAAAATAAGGAAGTCTGATTATTTTGCATTTCTTTTTACAAGCAGGGTCCTTTTTCACTTGAGACTTTCCTAAAAGAGATCCGTGCCACCATTAGCTCTTCACTGTGTATTAAAGTTGACTTTAAAAACACCTTAGCTACGTACACACTTACTTTCCCACATAGTTTTAGAGAAAGTTTAATGAGAAATTTTAAAATGTGTCCTTTAAAATCTTTATAGCAAAAGTTTCATAATAACGCCTAAATTCAGTCAACTTCAAACACTGTCAGCAGTACCTTTGAATGAATACATTAAAACACTGTTTTCCCAAACAACTAAGCTAGTGTGGAGTTGAAAAAGAACAAAAATATATTTGAAACTACGGACATTTTTTTCATTGGTTTCTTCCAAATTTGAAGGAGTGAAACTACATCGATTTCAGCTCTTTAGTAAGATTTTTTCTAGATTGAAAAAAGAAATTTATTAATCTGAGTGTAAGTTGAGATTTTAAAAAATGGTTGAGTTATAACAAACTCTTAAAAATAGGAGTTTATGGTGGAAACAACTAACATTTTAACTATAAAAGCATGAGTGGTATCCTTTTACGGATGCTTAAATCAAACACAGAAAAAAGTGATATGTTGCCAGGACATTGAGTGCACTTTCCTTTAATTGCCATATATAGTTAATAGCCTGATTTTTTTTTTTAAGAAAATAAGTTTCAAAGTTGCAAGCAACTCAATTACATAATATCTTCCCATGCAACATATCAAAAACAATGAATTTAATCATTCTGTGGTCTGGGTTGAATTCAACACTGAAATCTTTTTATTGAACTTCACAGCAACAAAGAATTTCAAACTTACAGATGACCATCTTTGAAGTTGGATAGAAGCCTGACCATACTATGATTGTCTGATACTGAAAATGGACAAAATACAGAATACAGTCTTCCAACCAGGATTTGGGCTGATCTGAGAAACTCGAGAAAAGTACTGGGAAGGAATTACAGATATAGAACGACTGGATAGGTCATTTGATCTTGCTTCTGAGACTGAATTTAAAAACCTCTGTTTCAGATTAAACAGCACTTCATTGCTTTTCTTTTTCTTTTTTTCTTAACACAAAAATACTTCTACAGATGAAAAGAGTGGAAATCATAGAATTATGCTGTATGTATTATATCTACATAGGTCCCAAAAGTTACTGATATTGGAATAATCCATGCTTTGTTCAAAATATTGACACTAAGTAGCACCAAATCAAATTCTGGGAACACACAGGGATCTTTTCAATCATGTGGGTGATCAGCAAGAACAGTGATCCTATCCAATAATATGCCCTAAAGCAGAGAAAAGAAATCGTTTCACATTTTTAGAAATCAAGCTATCCCATTAGCCTAAATATACAGCTTAGACAGTCAACATTTCATGGCTTTCATCATTTTCAAACATTATGCTGCACAAAACTGTACAGAGAATGTTCTGACTACATACTTGACACTTAAAAAATCTAAGAACGATATACCAGTACTGACTGTAGCTTTAACTTATGTTATTAAGATAACTACATCACATAAATTTGAAATTTGTAGAATTTTGTTATAAATCTTAAATCATTCAGTTCCCAGCATTTCAATAAATACTTTCACCACATTTATATGGAATTTGATGGTATTCTCTGGGTAGAAGATCTGTGGCATATATTTAGTTACGGCATAGAATATTTTACTTATGTTTTCTTGCATAGCTTAGGATTTACATAACAAAATATGTTTTTGTTCACAAAATAATTTTACATGCTATTCTTCATTAGTATTCAAAATATAAACTGCTAATTATTTAGAAAAATAAGTTTTATTTTAAGAAACAAATTTAAAAAGAAAGACTTTAGGAGCAGATAAACAATGAAGTATTAAATGTATAATTTGGGGGGATTGTTACCTAGAATGCTACAGTATTCAGGTAAAAGACAGTGCAAATTTGGTAGCATTATCCTCATTTTGAAATGTATAAGAGTATTTTCAAATAAATTTTAAACATAATTAGATGAAGCAAAATAAATGATACATTAAATTACACTTACAATGCTGAATGAGAAATAACTATATCAGTTGAAAATTAATTCTTGAATAACAAAACTGGTAAACATCTAAAATTTTGTTCTTCTTATTTTTTTTTTTAGAAATATACCACCTCAAAAAAAAAAAAAAAAGAAACATACCATCTCACTTTAAATATATTTATATTATTTTGACTGGTACTCATTTTTTCACAATAAATACTGAGCTTATAAGCAAAAAATTGGGCTATTAAAGATCTGGCTTTCAGAATGGCTTAAATTCATTGTACCTTGCATAGTTTTTGAGATGGAAATTGTTAGTACTAGAAAGGCAGTATAATGAGAATATTTTTGGTCAGATTTAGTCAAAATTACCAAACCAACCAAACAAAAATACACCATACATGCAAAGTCCCTGTTATTGAGGCTGGAGAACTAGCTGAAATAATCATCTCCAGAAAAAAGCAAAAGCAGGGAGCAGAGCTGTGCTGGCACCTAGTGGAGAAGGCGGTAGAAGAGCCTTTTACCTTGGTCTCACAGACATGTTGGGGAAAAAACCACATTTTAATTATTTTAATCTATGCTTTCTATCACACACATCTGAAAATAAGATAAACTAAAAGAATCTGGGATAATTTATCCTAAGTATGCAACCAAATCTATGATTTTAATTTCCTGTAAGGACAAAAAGAAAATTTGGAGAGGTGGGGGTGGTAGAGAAGAACAAGACCAGCTGTGGTGAAAAATATAACATAGTAAAAACAAGGATTCTGCAATTTTCTTTTCCCTTGATATGTCCTGCCAAACCTGGTCACACTAGTATATTCTCCATCAAGCAAAGAATCTTTGCGAAATCAAGTGACAGGCTATTTGTTGAGTTTTGTCTGTATTTGGGATATAAATCACCAAACACTACTCACGTGTACCTCTTAACATTAAATTTGGAATTTTCAAATGTCAATATTATGTGCAGAGGTATAGTGGTTTTTCTGCATAGCATTTTTCAGTAAAAGGGCAAATTTAAATTTGAGCCCTGCCTCCCTTATCTTTTGGCACTGGGGAAAGGTGTGGTTCTGGTGGAGAGCTTCTACCTTAGAAGGAATGAGTGCCCCATTCGAAGTGATCAAGTAAAGGCAGAACTGTTAGTACTTGCCAGAGAGAGTCATTCATCAGTCAGGGTCCCCAGGTGACCTCCGTGTTCCTTTCCAATTGTGAAACTTTATGATTTCCTAAATAATTTTCTACATTGGGAAATGGACTTCAGTTCACTGTCCCTATAAGTGTAACAAAGACTACATCTATACCCTTATTTCTTGGTATTCCTGGAATGATTAGCAATTTTTTTTACGATGGAGACACAGAAGAGTCAAATTATACTAAGGTCAAACCAAGATTTATGTTGTGATAAGTTAGGAGTCAAGCTTTCCATAACTGAATACTGAAATGGGTTACTAAAATATAAGTATACTCCATTATTTACTCTAAGTCTGTTTTCCTTGATCAAGTAGCTGCATTGTTTCATTTTTATTATTTTTTAAAGATTTTATTTATTCATGAGAGACACAGAGAGAGGCAGAGACACAGGCAGAGGGAGAAGCAGTCTCCCCAGGGGACTTGATCCCAGGATTTCAGGATCACAACCAGAGCTAAAGGCAAACACTCAACCACTGAGCCACCCAGGTGCCCCAAGCAGCTGCATTGTTTTAGATAGGGGGTTTAATTTTTTTTAACTACTAAATGATGGGAGAGGTTCATGTATACATTCTTGTCTATTAATAACCTTTTTCTCATCTTTAATCACGGAGCATAATCTCTTTCCATCTTATTGTATTAATTTGATATCTAATCATGTGCCTACTGCTTATCCTATATACTTTACCATTGCTCAATTTTAAAAACTGGTATTTTAGGTAATGTAATTTGGTTTGTCTCATATCATATTGTATACATCTAGGAATTTATGTCAGAGTATACGAATATATTCTTCCAAAGTATCACCCTGTTGGAGGGCTATTTCTGTCCTTCCAGGTCCCTGTTTTGCTGCAATATAAGAAAAGCTTAGAAGTTCCTTGTAAGTTTGGTTTTCCTGAAGTGGTAGGGAACTGCTGGATAATCCAGTGATACAGTTCCCTTTGGTTCCATGCAGCTCACACAGTACTCAATCTGAGACTTAAAAACTAGACTAGGACTTGTGTCCTCGGCCTCCTGATTCTGCTTTCTAGTTAACAAGTATCCTTTATTTAAAAATCTAGCTAGAAAACCTCTTGGTAATAAATCTGATTAACTGATAGAGGAAAATATACAGTAACAGACTTTTATATTAAATATGAAATTATCACTACTAAATTTATAAGAGAAGGAATAAAAGGGGAAACAAGAAACTGATAAGTCTTAGTTCACTGGCAAGAATAGGTTTTCTTCAAAGGACAACCCAATTCCCTCTGAAACCCCAAATTCACATAAATACAACCTCTGCCTAATCCCACTCTAATCACATCACAGAACCACAGTGTCCACTTCTACTTTTTCAGGTAATATTGCTGAAAAGTGACCAGAGGTTTAGGATTCTGTTCCTGGTGGGCCAAATATCAGAATCATGTCCTGGACCCTGTCCACATGTAGAACTCTGGTCCAGTGTGCTGTGAGACCAGGACAGGGATGAACCAGAGAAAGAGCCTGCCATTAGTGAAAGGAGAAAACATGTGGATAGTAGTAGAAAAAAAATCCATAGCCACACTATGCTCAGATAGTTACGAAAGTTCAGAGGCAGGAAAATGCCTTCAGCTTGGGATATGGATTTGGGGATGAAGATGTAAGGAAGACTTCCTGAACAAGGTAACTGTATTAAGAGATGGTTGGATTTGAGAAACCATCATGGGAGAAGAGCAAACCGTGTATGAGGACACACTGTAGATGTTGACAGGATCTTCTCTCCAGCTCGATTTATATAGCCTGAGGAGAAAGACATCTGTCAGAGGGTGGGACTTCAAGTGGCCCCATCTGTCACAGGCAGGAACAAGACTACAACTGCCCCATATAATATACAGGAAAAAGCACTGCACATTTGTAAATTATTTCTAAGCTCACAGAATTTACCTGTGGCCTCACTAGCAATGATAAATTGCACATTTTTCTCTTTGTCCCAGCCCATTCCATCTCCTATCATTTTTCCAATTACCATGAGCATTACTTTAGAAGCCAAACCAATAAAACACAGAACTAAGACTGAATGCCCTAAAACTAGGTCCACTGCTTAAGTTTTTGTTATGTGAATCAATTCTAATTTTTTTAATAATTATTTTTTTAAATTTTTATTTATTTATGATAGTCACAGAGAGAGAGAGAGAGGCAGAGACACAGGCAGAGGGAGAAGCAGGCTCCATGCACCGGGAGCCCGACGTGGGATTCGATCCCGGGTCTCCAGGATCGTGCCCTGGGCCAAAGACAGGCTCCAAACCGCTGCGCCACCCAGGGATCCCCAATTCTAATTTTCAAACTAAAATATATCATCCCTTTCATCATTTTTTCCCTTTTCATACTATCCCTGGTATAGTTGCTGAGAACATTGCAAATCATGTTTATTTCTCCAGAGTCATTTTTCTGCCTTTACCAGTCAACCTCCTTAGGACAACCCAAACCAAAAACTAAAACTAAACCAAACACAAAATGTCTTATTTCCTCTGACCCAGAATACTATTTTTAGTTCTTCAGGACTATCTGTGAGTGTAAACTCATTTCCCCTTTAAAATGCTCCCTTAATTATTTCAAAACTACCAGGTAATGGGGAAAGTTATCTTCATTTCATGAAGAAAGTGAGACATTGTAATTAGGAGTATTGTTACAAAAGGAGGTAGAAATGTGAATTGATACCATGAACCCAAGTGACAGATCTCATTTTTAGCCTGTTTAAAACAACTTTTAATGGTATGATCCCACAAATCCACTTCTGGGCATCTACCCAAAAGAAGGGAAAGCAGGGACTAGAAAAGAGGGAGCAACCTGAGTGTTCATTGACAGATGAATAGACAAGAAAAACATGGTATGGAATATTATTCAGCCTTAAAAAGGAAAGAGATTCTGTTATATACTGCAACACAGATGAATCTTGAGGATATTATGCTAAATGAAAAAAGCTAGTCACAAAAGGACAAATACTGTATGATTCTGTTTAGATGGGGAACCCAGGGTGATCAAATTCATAGACACAGCAAGTAGAATGGTAGTTCCCAAAGGCTGGGAGAAGAGGAAATGGGCAGTGATTGTTTAATGGGGACACAGTTTCAGTTTTATTTGATGAAAAGAGTTCTAGAGATGGATGGTAATGGTTGCAGAATAATGTGAATATACTTAATGCCACTGAACTTTACACTTAAATATGGGTAAGATGGTAAATTTTATGTTATGTGTATTTTGTCACAATAATAAACATATCTAATATTATTCAATAAGAAAAAAGTTGGAACAAAACAAATTTCACTACTCAAAATCTAAAATGAGACTTTGAACATAAGACTACATGCAAGGTAGCAACATACTCTTTAGATCTATGATGTACCTATGATGTGAATAATATTCATGCTTGTGTTAGAACAAGATAGAGACATCAGATAAATATGTGAATGCCTCCAGGATGTTGTGAGTATAAAAATAGTATTAGTTTCAGAACAAGAAACAAGCAGTGATGTTATCAATTATAAATAATAATATATGAAACAAGTTTACAAATGCAAATTTACTTATTTTCACACTGTAGTAATATAGTAAAATGTTTATTATTAAAACACACAGTTAAAAGTTTTCAACAGTGCCTAGGATTTCCCAAATTATAGGTACATTCAAGAATCAAGTCCTGGGATCCCTGGGTGGCGCAGCGGTTTAGCACCTGTCTTTGGCCCAGGGCGCGATCCTGGAGACCCGGGATCAAATCCCACATCGGGCTCCCAGTGCATGGAGCCTGCTTCTCCCTCTGCCTGTGTCTCTGCCTCTCTCTCTCTCTCTGTGACTATCATAAATAAATAAAAATTAAAAAAAAAAAAATCAAGTCCTCTTGCTTCTAAGTAATACCTGTATTTACTAGCCACTAGCCATTATTAATGTAGGAGGAAGAAGTATGTGTGGTTACTTTAAATGTAATTCATTAAGTTTAATTAAATGTACTGTAAATAAATTCATATTTTGTCAGTTATTAAATCCAATCAATATATAACCACATAGCTAAATAACAGCAATAATAATTCCAGCAAAGGCCTAGCATTTGTTTTTAAATCTTTCAAAGACATTAACATATGCCCCCTTAAACTTCTGTTTTATACATGCATCTATCTGCCTGACATAATCAGCATTAAGAAAAAGACCTGTTAAATACTGAATAGGTGAAATTTTTCTTCCATAAATCATTATTTCACATGTGTTGTCACAATTCTCAAATGTCTAATTACTTAAAATCCAAGTAACAGTTGGTTTTGCTCAACAACTGTCCAGTCTAGCAGCCCAATGAAAGATGGCCACCCCTGTAATCTTAATAATACCTCTAGGCTGTCAGCGTGTTATGGCCTGAGCATGAAATCTAACTTGACAGATAATGGAAATGAGCTATTAACACAAACCAACCTGTGCTCAGGCCATGTTTTAATATTTTATATGTGTTTATTTGGCAGAATATTGCAACTTTTTTTCAGTCCATCTTGTTAATAACTCCATTCTAGAAACTATTTCTCTTTTGCAATATATATATATTTTTTCTTTTTTTTTTTAATGCTGACAACTTACTTATTCCATACTTTCCAACCCTCTTCACTCCACCCCACTTCACAAACATTTCTAAAAGTTACGTAGTACTTTAGTGTTAGGCTGTTTCAACTCTCACCTTTTGAAACAGCCCAGAAGTGATAATGAAATGCATAAAGGAATGGGAAAGAGAATCCAATTACATTTACCTGCATAGCTCAGCTGCACACCAAGTAACAATAAACAGGCATTCTTAAGTCACAGCATTTCACTGGAAATGGGGCAGAACTTGTGTATTTTAACAACTTTTTACAACTAGTAACCACTACAGCATTTATTTTACTTTCTCAAAGAAAACCAGAGAAGGTTCATAATTTAAACTAAAGGGTCTTTCAGCCTTGAAGACAAAAAGCACTTCTGCTTAGCACCTGAGTATTAATGTGGGATGTGTACAGGTGAATTAAGAAGACTGGATTCAAAGATAGTTTGTCTTTGACCAGTCTGAAACATATGACTTCTTTCTAGCCTTGCAATCATTTATTATCCAGCAAAGAAAGGTTAGGTTTTTGCTTTACAAACACAGTGGTGGGTCCTCAGCTTATGATGATTTACCGTGTCTGCTCTGAAATGCATGACACAGACTGTTCCAAAATGGTCTTTCTCATATACAGACACCCACATCTGATGATATTTTAGGTCTGATTTACTTTTGTGCCTCTAAAACTAGAGAGTTTTTGTCACCTGCACTTTTCAAATGTGACACTGAAAACACATTTTGGGGGGGGGATACTTTATTTTAAATGATATATATCTGAACATATATAGTGAAAGCATCTCAGGTTTTATTGGTCTAGTAACCTGATATTCATTTTTCCTCTTAGAAGGGACTGTTTTTAAAACTTAGGAGTATTGCACCCAACACACATTTTAGGCATTACTCTGTTTTAAATAATATGTAGTGGAAATAAATAGTGAAAGCTTCTCAGGGAATGTTGGATTAGTAACTAGATATTTAGTTTTCCTTTAAGAAGGGACCATCATTATTAAAAACTATGAATATTTTGCAGCACAGAAAAATATATAGTATTAATAAGAAGGGGCTTTAACTCTGTTGGAAGTTTGTGCACATCAGTCTAGAAATCCCAGTTCTGAGGTGTACAATTATAACTTCAAATCTATATCATGCACATATTTAGTTATATACACAGCCATAAATACTGCCTTATGTATGACAAATCTAGGAGCGCAGAATATATATATAAAACCAAAGCCAATTATAACTTCAAATCTATATCGTGCACATATTTAGTTATATACACAGCCATAAATACTGCCTTATGTATGACAAATCTAGGAGCGCAGAATATATATATAAAACCAAAGACTCCAATTTTTAAAATTAGCTATCCTACTTAGCTGGGATGCTACGCATCAGAAAACAATAGCTTTATAAAGCTATCAGGCATATAGATTTATATACTTTCTTCAGATATACATGGTAGTATGAATTCAGACGTTACATTAGAATACAAACGGATTGAGTTAAGCTTGTCATTGTCAGGGAGAGCCAAATCCATCACAGCTAGTTTGGCATAGCTGATAAATCTGCACTCAAAACTATTCCATAGTCATAAGAGAAGAAGTAGGAAAAAACTAATAATCATTTAATGAAAATCTGCTTGAAGATAATAGAAGTAACTGGACATCCAATAGAGTATAATTTAATAAACAACACTGAAAGGCAGAGTAAAGTTACTCCAAGGTATCAAATAGTGATGAAAAGTTTGCCTTTCTAATGCTATAGGTCTAAAGCTGTGCAGCCAAATATGATAGGCCTGAAGTGCAACTGAGCACTTGAAATATGACTAGTCTGAACTGAGATCTGCTATAGGTATAAAATAAACACCAATATTGAAAACTTGGTATTAAAAACAGAGCATAAATATCTCATAATATTTTAATTGATTATATGTTGATAAGTTAATAGTTTGGATTAATTACATTAAATAAAAACCATTATAATCAATTTAATTTTTTCCTTTCTATTTTTTTTAATGTGGCTCCTTGAAAACTGGATGTTACACGTGTAGTTTGCATTATAAATGTTTGACAACACTTGATGTAAAGGATGAAGTCTCAAAATGTGAAAATAGGCTGAGAACTGACAAATCATCTTGTCCAAACTCCCACATTTTACAAATAAGGAAGTGGAGGCTCAGTAGATAAAGCAATGGGTTCTAGTTAAGTCCAGAATTAGCTGTAGATTCTGTCAGAGGCCAGTGTCTATCAATCCAACTTTCTTTCCATAAGACTATCATGAAAGAGAGGTAGGGACTTGTCTCAATCACCACAATCAAAAGTACTCTACTTTCAGTTTCAAAACCCTTTTCTCGTCTTCTGAGATATAATGTAAAAAACTTTGATCTTGACCAAAGTCATCTATGTAATAATTGTCTTTATTCTCTTGATTCTTATGATGGACACTGACTGACCTTAAGCCATGCCTTTTATGTACTGTTAAAATTATATGTATGTATTTCAAGGGAGATTTTTAAATTCATGTCATGCAATAAGGTAAGTCAATTAGAAAGTGAACAAGTATGTAAACCAAACCAATTTAAAACAAGTCTTAGGGGTGACTGAGTCACTTAGTCTGTTAAGTGTCTGACTCTCGATCTTAGGGTCATGAGTTCAAGCTCCACGTTGGCTTAAAAATAATGAAATAAAACAAAATTAAATTAAATTAAATTAAAAGAAGCTTTAAACTTGTCTTTAAAGCACAATAAAGGTTAAGTCACTTTTCACATGAATTCCAGTATTCTTTCTCAGGAATTTGTTACCTCTTCCCCCTTTCTCCTCTACCATCCCTTATTTCCATAATCTATGGGATCAACTTTTTTCTTTAACAAAACTTTTACTTTTTATTGTTATTGCCATGACACCAAGTTTAAATCTATATATTAAAGCTTATTTGTAGATTCCTATGTTTTTGGAGTCTGAGTTGGGTTGAGATGTTAAATGGAAAATAGGATAGAGATCTACACCCCCAGCCTTAAGGATACTACTACCCTTCAGCATGAGTTGAAGCATTTTCCAAAGTGGGCAAATAGATTCCAATAGATTTCTTATAAAACAAACAAACAAAAAAAAAAATGAGGGAAGGTTCTGTATCCACTGTGGGAGAAAATTTTAAGTTAAATACAGTAAAATGGGTTTCTTTTCTGTAGTACCTCTTAGAAACTTTAATATGCTAATGGATAATCTCACTCTCCATGAACTAGATGTACTATGTAGAGTTCTCCAAACCTATTTCAACCATGCAGTTTCTGTTCTCACAGAACATTTTGAGAGACTAGCATCCCGTAGAGCACATCGGGGAAACCCTGAACCAAGGAATTTGCTACAAGATACCTTTATAAAGTTATATATCACCCTCTACTTTTGTGTGAATAACATTGAATAGCACTTTTATATTCATTTATTCAATAAAATTTATTAGCTTGCTATAGACTGAACTGTGTCTCCAAAATTCAAATGTTGAAGCTGTATCCCCACCCCGTGTGACTCTAATGGAGATAGGGCCTCTAAGGAGGTAGTTAAGGTTAAAGGAGATCATGGGATGGGGTTCTAATCTAACAGGACTGGCATTCTTCTAAGAAAAAGAGACACCAGAGATTTCTCTCTCTCTCCAAAGGCCATGTGACGTTATAGTGAGAAGGTAGCTGTCTATAAGCAGGCAAGAGAGGTGTCACCTAAAATCAACTATGTACTTGATTTTGGACTTCTGGCCTCTAGAAGTGCAGAAAATAAATTTCTGGGGCTATCTGGGTGTCTCAATTGGTTAAGTGTCTGACTCTTGATCTTGGCTCAGGTCATGATCTCAGGGTCATGAGATTGAGCCCCGTATCAGGCTCTGTGCTAGGAATGGAGTCTACTTAAGATTCTCCTTCTCTTTCTCTCTCTCTTAAAAAAAAAAAAAAAGAAAAAGAAAAGAAAAAGAAAAAGAAAAAGAAAAGAGAAAATAAATTTCTGTTGTTTAAGCCACCAGGTCTATGGTATTTTGTTACTGCCACTCCAGCAGACTAACACATAGATCCTGTCATGTTTTCTGGAATGCAAATAGTGAACAAACTGACACAGTCCCTGGACACCAGGAGTTTGCATTCTAGTTCAAGGATAATGTAGGAAATGCTAACTTTCTGCTGTTAGACTAATCAATTGCTTGACTTAAGGTTGGTAATAACTTACCCCACAACCTAAACTCCAATTCACACTCTCATTGCAGGGGATAATCCCATCTATTTCTTTTGTAAATTCTTACTTGAAGAAATGGGCCATTGGACCTCTTGCCTCTCTTTCATTTTCTGGAAAAACCTGGAATCCCAGGAATAAGAGCCTCAGTCCCTTTACTACTGTCATACCACATAGAAATATATTCCAACTAGGCAGGTGGCAAGGAATGAACATTCCATGTTCCCCACCACAACAGCTCTCTAGGAGCCCGAACACAAGGTTCTATAACCTAAACTTAAGATTTCCTCAGCTTTGGTTGCTGAAATCACACTGTGAGCATTTTCTGCTCCTTAACCATCCGGAAGGAAAAAGGTGACAATCTGAAGTCAACACCATCTACCACACCCTACACAGGCAGCCTTCTCTCAGGCTCAGAGACAATGTTTTGGTGGCAAAGCTGCACACCATGACTATTCCCTTCTCCTTTCAAATTGCACAAAGAGAGCAATAATTTGTTTTATCTCTTGCCATTACAAAAAAAGCTAATTATTACCAAGCTAAATAGTCTATTTTTAAGCAATCAATAATTGTGTTCAGAAATAGAGTTTCAGCAATATAATAACTTAAAATAGAGTGAGAACACACAAAAATAACTTCGGGGATTTGGGAACTGCTGACCAGTTACATTATTTCTATTGCTTTTTCCATGATACTGTCTCTGAATCATCGCAACTGTCTGCATCTCAAATGTCAAACTGTCTACTAAGGTATAGATCCTATGAATTGCTTTAGCCATGCCACTGGAGCAAATAAAAGACATAGGACTTTCTTTATCCATAAACCTGTCCATTAATCAGTCATTTATTTTGTCTGAATATTTGTGCAAGAAAGAAATTTTTTTGGCAAAGAATTGTTTTGCAAAAGCATCAACAAACAATTAAAATGTAGTAATATTAAAACAAGTCAATTGCTATTACAATGATACAGTCTATGGGGTGCCGGGGTGGCTCAATTAGTTGACCATCCAACTCTTGGTTTTGTCTCAAGTCATGATCTCAGTGTTGTGAGGTTGGGCTTAGTGCTCAGCAGGGAGTCTGCCCCAGATTCTCTCTCTCCCTCTTCCTCTGTGTGCCCTCCCCCCCCCAAACGTGTGCTCACTCTCTCTTTCTAAAAATAAATAAGTAATCTTTTTTAAAAAAGGATGATATACTCTAGATTTAGTTATACCTTCTTGAAAAAATCATTTACTTTCTCTGAGCCTCAATTTCCTCTAACTCACAATGAAGGAAAAAGTTTACTTGACCTCTAAAACATCCCAAAAGGCCATGACTGAACGAAAAATAATTTTTTAAAACTTAAATTAACTGTAAAGTTATCTTTAGAATTTCATTCCCTCTTATAATATTTTGTAATTCTAATTTTAGACAAATCATTTCACTAAGAAAACAGGCTAGTTCTACTTAAAATTTAGTCATTGTAAAACTATCCAGTTGAGTTGTGGGTTTTATTTAAAGCAAGAAAAAGCAAAACAATACCAACTGTGTGCTACTAGTTTCTGTCCAGAAATAGAGAGAAGGCCAGTCTCTTGGAAGGAATGAGTCTGGGATTTATACAAATAAACTATGTGTGTGCTTGTATAAAAAGAGTTAAATGTTTTTAAAATATTACTGTACATGCTCACATTATTTTAAAATACTCTGCCTTGTGATTGTGTAAGAATGGATATTTTGGTACCAATGCAGAGTAAGATGATCAGGAATCAGGATATACTTACTGCTCTTAATCCCAATCTGTACTGGACATGCCCTAGGACCCAGTGGCAGTGGGGCTGTAGGGTCTAGCCTCTCTGTTTGGGCATTTACTTCCTGCATACACCCGAGCCCTGGATGTGAGACCTGTAACAACTGCTTACATCTCCAGAGTTCCACCATGGGTACAGATCACAATGAAGAAAACTCTTGACCCTTCAGATGAATAGTAGATATTAGGAAACCTTTCTAGGTCAACTGTTGTTTATCAGTAAGGCAGATGAATTTAGAGTTTTTATGATTATGATGGAAGCATAAATGAATCCACTTATTGCAGAAATATATCTCACTAAGATAGGAATTAATCCATGATGAAAATTTTCTGTTTCTCATATTGAACCAGGGTCAATTCTGTGGTAAAGCATGGTTCAGCACCATCTGCTGACAAAGGAATGTTTGCTGACAAGTCTGTTCAATGGTGACTTTGTGATGGTACTTTCCATTCTTTAAATCTAATTAGATTCTCAGATTGTATTATTTTTTGGAAAAAAGGCTGCCTGGATTTAGTAGTTTCTAACTATTGTCAGGACATGGAAAACATGGAAATCAAAGCAAAGGCCCACCTCAAATATTATCCACATGGTTTCTAAACCACCAGATTTCACAGATGAGTAAATTTGTTTAATCTTGAAGATTAACAAGGGCACCTGGGTGGCTCAGTCAAGGGCACTCTTGGTATTGGCTCAGGATTGTGAGATTGAGTTCTGTGTTGCGCTTCATGTTCAGCATGGAGTCTGCTGGAGATTCTTTCCCTCCCTCTCTCTCCCCTTCTATGCTCCCCCCTGACTCATGCACATGCGAACTCCCTCTTTCAAATAAATAAATAAATACATATATACATACAATATTTTTTAAAATCTTGAAGATTAATGTAGAATTTCAAAAATTTTATTGTCAAACAAGAAAATTTTTAAAATTACCATCATCTACTCTCAAAATTATTTCATGAAAGAAAGGGAATTTTTAATAGCACAGAATTAGAAAGGACAGAATCTTAAGAATGACATTTAAGCTGATCAGAATTAATTTTATAAAGTTGTATTCTTTATTTTTCTTATTTGACACAACCAGTGAAGACTCCATTTTGGATAGGCGTGGGTTTTTAGGAACAAAAATGGGGAATCATTGATTTATACTTTATAAAGCCTCTACATAATCCTACCAGGGTATTTTCTCTCTCCATTCCCTTTGATATTTTGTTTATATTAATTCTATTACAGAAAAAAATCACATCATATCATATTCATTTGTGTGTGTCCCAGTAGACAAGAATAAGAATTATTTTTTCTCGTCTTCTGACTCATAATAAGTTCTGGACTCCTTTTTATGAATGAGTGAAAGGATAAATGGGAGAATAAATCAGTGAAGGAGTAAACAGATAAATGAATGAAACCCAGGCACACCAAACACACTCAATTCCATGGGTTAGGCTGTTTTTACCTGTTGTGAAATAGATGTCTGAGGGAGCCTGATAACTTCCTACAAATGCGACATAGCTGAGAGATCAAACTTTCAACATGCCATTGTGGATATCTAGCAAAATTTTACATGCAAAAATAGAATCAATTTGGAGTTTCTAATATGGGCTTTTGAATTATCTAGATCTCATTACTTAAGACTGCATTCTAGAACTCCACAAAATGCTTCACTGATTACATACAGTGTAGGCAGGAGAACCTGCAATGGCTCATTTTTACCCATGCCTTAGGTAGTCTTATTGCAGATACAATGAATGCAGAGTAAAATTGGATCAAGAATAGAGAACCACAATGAAACATACAATCGTCTTCTTCCTTTCAGTTCTTGTCAGTACAGCTACTGAAGCAGGAAATATAATATAAATTGGGGGAGTCTATTATTTGATGTTCTTTAGGTTCCTATATTTTTATGTCGCTATGCCTATCATTTCTATGGTTAAGTTTCTTAAAAATTGAAATTATTTCTTAATTTAACTTTTATATTATCACGTGCAAATGTTCACTACGTACATGGTGGAATTTTCATCCTAAATAAGTAGAAATGACATCAGGATTAGAAACTGTAGACTAAAGGAAGTTTAGACCTTACGGAGCCTTACCATTTTCTAGGTATTTGGAGTTCAAACTGACAATTCTTGAAAACTCTATGCTACAATAATTAAGGGTGAAACAAAACAAAATAAAAAACAATGATTACTTATCATCATAACAAGAAATCCCAAAAGGCGAATTCCAAAAATACAACACAAATGAATCCTGTTTTTATCCAGTCCGTAAGTGTATGGCCATGGGCAAAAAGACTATACGTTCTGTAGTTTAGACTCAATCTCCAAGTTGTCATGTTTCAGGTATGAAGACCAGGATATTAAAAAAAAAAAAAGAAAAAAAGAAACTTCTCTCAAATGACTATTTACAGAAAGTTTAGATCTAGTTACTCATCTATCACCAAGCTGTGGCTACTCAGTGTTCTCTGGATCCTTCAGCGGTGTTGTGGAATTTGATTTTTATCATTTTGCTATTCTTTCTCTGCCTCTACCTATTTAGTTTTGAAGTGTCAATTTACTGTATTATGGTCCATGTCTAAACACTGTTCTTGGTTGTCAGGGGTTGAATGTCAGAAAATATTTGGTTAATGATAGCAAGACATACTACAAGCTATTACTAATCAGCAATGTGCTTCAACTTTAAGATGTTTTTAAATCATCTTTTGAATTTCATATAAATACAGCAGGATACTTTTGGGCTACTTTGTATAAATAGCAGTTGGACTAAATAACAAAGATTGTATTAACATTTCTAGTTTGTAACCCATAAGATTTACATTGTTCATAACACAAATATGGTGTAAACAACTGATAAAATTGAGTCACAAACCTTAAAGCATAAGTAAAGTCAGAAATATAGAATACAAAGGGAAAGTCAAAATAGAATACAACAGGATATAAAAGTTTATAAGTGGTTAGCTCCAAACTGAAAAATGTGAATCCTTACCTAATGAAAACTAATATTCAATATATGGCAAAACTAACAGAGAGAAAACTTTTAGATACTTATTTTGTGTTATAAATGTTAGTGTTCTTGGCACAAAGTTTTTTGGCATAAAAATTTTTTCAGCATAAGACTATATAATTCGAATATTATGTTCAGTATTGGCTAAGAATAGAGGGTATAAATCTATCACTTTGGAAATTATCATGATAGAGGAATTTATTAGGAAATATTTATTTACCATTTAAGCATTTTAACTACTCTTATGGTTAAGAATGATGAAAAGGTATTAGATATTTAATACATGTTTAAGTGACTCCTATGCACCAAACACTGTAAAGAGAGAAAATAAATTGTGCATTGCTCGATTTTCCAATTGCCTACTGGACATCTTCACTTGGGTAATTTGTTAAATAATATTCCAACTTTATTCAGCATCCACACTCTGTTAGAAATTAGGGATTTAAAGATATACACAAAATGATTCTTGTAGAACCAGATTATCATACTGGTGTCCAGAACCTAATTTGTCATTCTATCCCTGGTAAACCTGCTCCCATTTTTAACTGACTGTCCCAGTGACTCAGCAGAAACCAGAAGGTTGATCTTGATGCATCATCTTCAATAAAAAATCTCTCTGATCCTCTGACTTGGCCTCTGTCTCATGTTTCTACTCACTGGCTTCCTCTTTCTCCATGTCCTTTTATAGAAATTCTCGCTTTCTCTCCCATCAAGGCTTCCCAACTGCACCTTTGGTCTTTTAATCCTTCATTCCTCCTAAAGAGCTCTTCCTTAGCATAGTTCTGTTCAGTCCGTTTCTGCTACAGACTTCAAAATCTTCCTTACTAACTAGGGAAGAAGGCCTCAAATCTTTAGCGTGGCCTCTCGAGGTCCTTGTTGCTCTGGCCTCAACTTGTGTTTCCTTTATTTTCTGATTCTTTCACCTCTTCCTTTCTTCCCTTCCTGTGTGCCTTCCTTCATTTCCCTTATGTCTGCAATGGCTTTCCTCTACTTTGTCCTATTCTCTGGAGGTACAAAATCCTAGGTATCCTTTAAAAGCAGCCTCAAACACTGACACTTCCAGGAAATTTTTCCAGAGCCCTCCAGCAACAACTAATGATCCTTTCTGCACCTGCCCCTCCTGATACTCTCAGTAACTTTCCAAGGATATGGATCACGTTCTATCTTATACTTGTGGCATTTCTGCCCCTGATTTATCTACTCTACTACTTTTTAAGCCATTTGAAAGTTCCTTGTCTGATGCATCTTTGTATTTTCCTCAAAACTTGGCACAGTAGACATTCAAGAAATACTTAATGAATAAGTGAAAGAATGAATAAATGGGAAAACAAAAAATGACTAAAGGATGGACACGGTAAAATTAAATTGTAAGGTATAACCATCAGGAAAGAAGTATGTACAGCATTGCTCAAGAGGTTACAATAACTAGGTATAATGGCTAAGTACTTGGAAAATTTTCCCGAAGGGATTACTTTTGTATTGTGACAATTTCCTATTTAGTGATGAAAGGAAATTATCACTTGGATTGATACTAAAAGTTTTTCCTATTTCTCACTGTAACTCTGTTTTATATATACTGGAAAGAGCACTATGGGGACAAGTCTATGCTGTCATTCAGATGGCCTGGCTGACTTGTTAGTCTCTTACATTTCTGGATTTTGTGATTTTATCTACAGGCACTCTCTGTAGCAACTCACCATTAATCATGGGAATTTTAAGTGCAGACACATTAGAGATGACAAACCAAGATTAAAGATGCATGATAAATGTGGTTTTTTAAAAAAACCTCTTCTGCTTAATTTTTCATATTTATCCATCAAAAATTGCACCTCTGGTAATGAATACTTAGACTTAAGATTCTCTCTCTCTCTTTTTTTTTTAAAGAGAGTAATCCATCTTGTGGAGTGATATCTGTGAAACAACTTAAGAACTGTTGCCTGTGAGGGAGTGGGACATAAAAAACAGTTTCCACACCAAAAAAAAAAAAAAAAGTAGAGACTGTTCAAATCCCATCTCATTTCTACCCTTTGGTGCTGGTCAATAAACTTGGTACCAGTTATAAACAAAACATTCCATTCAACATTATGTCAACCTTCAATGAAAAGGTTATCCATCACTGTACATTAATGTTCTGAGCACCTGTAAAATCTGATGTGCGTTCTTTTAGGCCCTTTTCTTCAACTTTGTGTCTGTCAGAGATACCCCCCACCATATATATATTATTTATGTTGGGAGTAGCTTTCTAAATGTCACCCAAATGAATTAGTATCACGCTGAGCCTCAGAGTTAAGAGAGTCGCCATGTGCATTTATGTGTTTTCTCTCCCTGAATACTGACACATTTATATCCTTTCCCCGTCTGCTCTGACTTTGGCAGGGATGCATAGTACAAGCAGTTTATTTTACTATGACATGGTGACAAAATAGAACTTTATTTATGTGAAGCTGGTTAAAAATGCCCTGGCCAAAAAATATGACACCAGTTAAAGAAATCTAATAAAACCTCTTGTAGAAATGGTGTAAAGTATAGAGTTTTATTTGGAACTTAATGAGGTTAGTAATGCATACTGTACCTTACTGTGTCTACCAAATAACATCAGGATAATGTTGCCAAATGTTTTTTTTTTTTTTCCAAAGCAGCCCAATCTCTGTTTAATCAGCCATTTTTAACTCCCTAGCATTCCCTCATTCATTTATTCACTCTTTTAACAGACTATCACATATCTACTTCATGTAGCTAGAAATAAATTTTGTTAGTTTTTAGGTATATGGAACCTCAAAACATTTTTGTCAATATTTATGAGTCCCCTAAAGGTCTCAGTGGAAGCAACTCATTAATCACAGGAATATCCATCAAAGCTGAAAGGAAAATAAAAAACCTGAAATTTGGTTTCATGAAGCTTCTGTGTTGAATGCCTTATAATCTAACAATTATTTTCTAGAATGACAAAACAGATATCTTCAGTTATATATTATGTCATGTGGCTTGGCCATAGTGACATAAGAAGCGTGTATAAATAACACCAAAAATAAAAGGCCACGATTCTTAAGCACCCTCAAGTTCATGTCTCTGATGGGTACCAACAGAAATGAAGTAAGAGTTTTTCATCCAAATTTGCATTGTTTTTCAAAGGCACTACAGTGAAAGGCTGAACGCATATTTAAATAATGCTGTCTGCTGCTCAAAGCATTTCTGACCCTTGCCTTTGAGATGGCCATCAGAGAGCCTCTGTAGATCACAAAAGAAAGTCTATCTCATTGTTTTTGAGACACGGGACACTTTTCCATGGTCACCATTACTCTCCTCTTCTTTCTTATCTTACTTCTGGCTTCCCTCTCACCCCTGGGCCCCCTATGCCAGCAAAGATCCAGAAAGTCAAGGAAGGGGAATTATAAGACTGAAGAGGCCCTAGGGAGCAAGACGTACCTTCCTTGCACCAAGATGCCTATGGATAGTGTTCAAAACTGGTGCCAGGGGGAAACCAGTTGAACTTGGGCTGGAACCCTGAGTTCCTGTCTGGGTTCACTCACTAACATGTATGTGACCATGGATAAAGGAATTCACCTCTCTGAATTTTAATTTCCTCACCTATAACTTAAGTTGGTTGGGTGTGGGATTGGGTACTGCAGGTGATCTCAATCCATCCTTCCTGCTCCACACCTCTAAGACCTGATAGTTCCCTCTCCGGGCAAGTACCAACAGTCAGAAAGAATCTTCCATCAACCACAACTAAAATGACATAAAACCCTCAAATTTGAGAAGCCAATCACATTGCCTGAAAAAATTTAACTTTGGAATTTCAAAAGCAACTGCCAGTATAAATATTACATTAAAACAGCAATACATAATATATATTATATATAATATCACTATATTATGTGAATATAGTGATATTCATTTATATCGAAGCTTGCTGATGCTTCATTTATATATATTTATATATTATATATTTATATACTTATATATATATTTCCTTATATATTCTGGGTTACTCTAAGCAAAAGTGTAATCTTTCCACTGGAAGTGATAAAATAGTGTTGATTAACCTGAACATATATAACATAGGACATGACTGGGTTATATGGTAGCAGAGAACAAAGGAAGAATGTCTTCAGAAATTAAGGCTCATTTTCTACTCAGCCATTAGGCTTTTATTATACACATAAACAGCTATTGACGATCATTCAAGTAGGCCATTTTCAGGTGTGTTTGCCCAGATAGCCAAATTATTAAAATACCTCCATCATCCCACGTTGCCTAACTTCCTGTGTGCTATATGGCACAAACAAATAACCATGCCTACCCAGATCTCTAGGACAGACAATATTCACTCAGTAACACGGACAACTACAGTTCCAGTAACATTCAATTTTGTATTTTGTCTTGTAGTCAGTGTACACATTTTCTTCACATGATGAACAGAAATGGGAGTATGAACAAAGTTTAAAATTGAAAAACCATTTAATAAAGTGTCCTTTTGGGAATATCAAAGATTAAACTCTTTTGAAGTCTTCCTTCAGGTATGTTTCGTTATATCATTTACATAATGAATACCAAGCACTAGTCCAGAGGCAAGCTTCCTGACATCACGGAGATCTTAAGAGTTATTAACTGTGTCTTATGGTATTGAGGCTTGACCCAGATATAGGAGACTGGCAATCTACCCCCACATAACACTGTTAGATTCAGACATGCACATGTACAGACACATACATACACATGCAACAGAGCCAAAGGGAAGAGGACGCTGAGTGAGGCTACCTGGTTTTCAAGAGCCTCCGAGGCTACCATACAGATGAATCAGAACAGAGTGGACACAGCCAAACCATGCGAAAGAAGCCCCTAGAAACAAGATCATGTTCCAAAACTTTTTTTTCAACCTGCTTCTTTTTATATTGGCATATTTCTTCTGTCCTGTTTGTTTAAACTGTCTTGCTAAACTGTGCATATTAACCCCACAAACTCTTGGCCTTTTAGTTGCCCAGTAAATAAATGATTCTACTAAACACAATCATGGAGTGAGGAAAACCCTTACCTGTGCTTCTTGTGTTTGCCCTATCAATTGAAAATGTCTTATGAGGGAGTCCAGAGTGCGTGCCAGAAATTCAAGGTTTTGTTTTGCTTTCAGTGGGTATTGCTGCCACAACAAAGGTCCCCCACTTTTCCATGGTACACTGACTGAGGACAGCTGACCCAATGCTTCCTCTTCTAACTACACACCACTCTTCTCCCTTCCTTCCCTCTACCAGAAACCTCTGATGGAAGGAAGGCCAGTACAGTTGATTGGCTTGACTGCCAGATTCCAAGCCCTTTGTATCAGATACTACTCACTCAAGTCAGGACATTCTCCTCTCCACTGTTTCTAAAAACAAATCTCAAGAACTGTCTTTAAACATTCTAGTTCCCTGTAATCCCCCACTGACTGCAAGTGAAGGAGGTGATGCTTCATCTGCTTTAACAACCTGAGAAATAAAGTCTCCAAACCTGGGCATGGGCAGTCTTTGCCTGTGTTTCTGAAGGCCTTGGGGTCTGGTGCAGTAAACTCTCCAAAAGGCAAAGAGATGGAGAATAAAAGGCATATGCCACCAACTGATCCGAAACACCTATAGAAAAAAAAAGGAAGGAAGGACAACCCAATTTTTTGTTCATTATCATCTTTAGATCTTGGTTTGAATTTTCTGAATCTAGATTCTACAATTTAGACCACAATTCCTCAATGAAGTGCCAGCGGAAAAACCAATATATGATGGATGTTCCAGCACCTAATTAGTAATAATATAATCAGTGACCAAGAAGCAGTCTGAATATCCATCCTCTCCTGGAATAGTAAGACAAGAGAAAAAGCAGCGCACAGGAGAAAAAAACCATTGAACTCAGAGCCAGAAGAAATGGGCTGGAATCCTTCTACCACTTACTGCTCATAAAATGTCAAGGAGATCATTTAACTTCTTTGGCCGTTAGGTCCTTATCTGTCCGGTTAGGACAAGAATACTCTCCCTGCTTCCCTGCAGAACCATCTAAGCATCATACGAGATGAAGTATGTGTGAAACCCATAAAAATTTAAAGCGGAGAGGCTGATACGTGTGGCTTTTTTGTTTTTAAAGGTTGATTGATTGATTGGAGAGAGAGAGAGAAAAAATGTGCTCCTATGTAGTGGCAAGGGCACAGGGGGAGGGAGGGTAGTCTCAAGTAGACTCTGCACTGAGCACAGAGCCCCATGTGCAGCTCGATCTCATGACCTGAGCCAAGACGAAGAGCCAGATGCTTAATCAACTGAACCACCTAGGTCCCCCCCCCCACTTTTTTTTTTAATTTAGAAGAAAAAATTGGAAACTAATAATTTATTCCAAAATACGGATAGGTGTTTGTATGACCATAATCTATTTTCACTGGCCAATTTATGTCATTCCCATTTTTAAACTTTTGAATCCTGTTCCTATCTAATTATACCTTGTTCATTTTGGTAATTTGACCTCTTAACCACATACAGACATGTGCTTGTGACTGACAAAGTTCTCTGGAATATTTCGTAGAACACTGGAGAAGAAACCAGGATTGAGACAATTTGCTTTCATCAAACATTTTATGTTTGGGGCTAGTGATGAGGAGTGGAGAGAGAAGTGGAGAGAAAGTAGCTAATGCTAGATAAATTCCTATGTCTTTCAAATCATCATAATAATTATTTTTATTTCTCAAGAGTGCCTTTTTGGATGGGGGTATAAATTTTCTATCTTTTAACACAGACTCTGTGCTGATGCCATTCTCTTACCATCTGTTTTCTTTTGTACTCAATCCTTGTTGCCCCAACCTGCACCTCAGACCTTTCCATCCCTCCCTTCCCTGATCCACTCTCCTTGAAAATGGCCTTACCATTATTCTCTGGTTTCTCTTTGGCCTGTACCTTTATAGCAAATCTCTCTTGAGTGAGAAATGTAAAGCCATGGGCTGTAGTTATACGTATGCACAGCCCTGCTCAGCAGCACCAAACACAGTTATGGCCAAAATAAGCAAGAAAGTCCGTGGGAACACCTATCTAAACAGCAGTGGTGATTCCACTCTCCAAGCCACCCGAGCAGAGAGGCACTCTCATTCTATGTAACTCCTGCTCTTTGCCAGTAATCAGAAAAAAGGAAGGTTCACACAGTATAGAACACAACACCTAACTGCTCATATGGAATTCTGACAGCAATAACACTGTCATCACTGTACAAGTTTTTAAACTAATCACAATATGTTAAGGGGAGGAGGTTTAAAATGATGGCTCTTAAACTTTCATGTACAGAATTACCTGAGTGAGCTCGTAAAAACCTACCCCCGGGGAATCTGATTCTAAAGGTCTGGGGTAAAACCTGGGAATCTATAGATTTAGCAAGCCTTCTCCAGGTGTTTTTGCTAAGGAAAGTCTAAGGGTCACACTTTGGAAAACACTGCTTTGAGGCTTTGCTGCGAAAGTGGGCACTACTATACCAGGTCTGGAAGATCTTCCAGGATGGGATGGTTCTAAGAGAGTCACTTTGGCTACAGGCCAAACAAACTTGTCCCACAAACTCATATGCCATATCCCTTCCTGCCAACTGTGATCCGCTGCTGGTGAGGAGTACATGACAGCTTACCAGTTGACACCTAAAGCTACAGCCTGTGTAGGGAAAGAGCCATGGAAATATAGGCCTTTTCAGAGTGATGAAACAGTGCCTTACAAGTGCCCTTTGCACGCGAATGCTGTGCCAAAAGTGGACAGGTACAATACCTACCTAGAGTTGAAGAGATAAATATTCCCTGAACTCTTTGAATAGACCAGATGCCAAAACAGTTGTGAGAACTATTTCTAGGACAGACGTGTCCCCTCCTTTCTGTATGTCTCACAACATACTTTCCATTGAAACAATGTTGGAAGGAGAATTGAGCTTCAGGCCAGTGTACAAGTGATGCCATCACTCAGAAGTATTTCAACTCCGGGGGAGCCTTGGTGGCTCAGTCAGTTAAGCATCTGACTCTCGATTTTGGCTCGGGTCATGATCTCAGGGTCATAAGATGGAGCCCCGCATCAGTTTCCACACTCAGCAGGGAGTCTGCTTGAGATTCTCGCTCTCACTCTCCTTCTGCCCTCCCCCCACTCACACATGCTCTCTCCATGTCAAATAAATAAATAAAAGTTTTATTTATTTATTTTGGCCAATTTATGTCATTCCCACTTTTTATATTTAAAGATTTTATTCACAGATATTTATATTTAAAGATCTTATTTATTTATTCTCTCTCTCCAAAATAAATAGAGATAGAGAGCACAAGCAGGGGGAGCAGTAGAGGGAGAGGGAGAAGCAGGCTCCCCGCTGATCAGGCAGCCTGATGCAGGGCTTGATCCTAGGACCCTGGGATCATGGCCTGAGCCAAAGGCAGATGCTTTATTGACTGAGCCACCCAGGCACCCCTCAAAAAGAAGTATTTCAACTTCCATCTCCACAGTCCCTGTCTGAGAGCTCCTCATCTTTTGTTTGAACTGCAGTAGCTTTCAAGATGGCTTACTGCCTCACCTTTCTTCTTCCACTCATCTTTCTCTAGCCTGTTAGCAACATTACTTTTCTTACATATAAATTGTTTATTAGTGTCAATATATTTGTTTCTGTCTACTAGACTCCATGCTATTCCCTAGCATAATGTTTTTAAAACACAATCAAATAGCATCAAATTTAAATCACTAGCTGAAATATCTGGAAAATAATTTTAAAAAGTAGTAATAGTGTTTTATCTGGAAAAGAATCTAGAAAATTATTCCCCAGTTTGATGAAGATAACACTCTGATATGTACCATTCAGCCTCTCTTGCTTCTAAGGATAACAGTGCATTTTAGGAGTTAAACATACCAAATACAACCAAATTTGCCTGTAATAGTTTATTGTTTTACTACTTTCCTTGATTCTAGAATTTGGGGTGGAGGTAGTAGATATGTTGTTTTGACTGAGCCAGAAATTTTCTTTTTGGTAGTGGGGCAGAACTATTAATACGAAATAGCAGTAATTTTAGTTTTTGGCAGAAAAATTATTGTGAGATCTGAGTTGGCAGCCTTCAAGTTTTTATTTTATATTCCATACTTTTTTTGAGTTATTTAAGAGGTTAAAAGAAAGTCAGAATGTTCCAGAAATATTTTCCACTTTCTTTTGGTTACAAAATAGGCCCCCTTTCCATCAAGGTTAGTACATATCCCCTCATAGTATATTAAAGTGGTTAAAGAAACTAGAAGTGAAAAAGCCATTAAGCTTATTCTATTTTAAAAATTTCCCCCCTTTTCCTGTTTCATTCCCCAAAGTCATGAAAATGCTGCTTAAATCGTGTGAACAGAGGGTATAAAATGGCCCTCCCCAGATTATGGTGATTCTAAACAGTATGCTAGTGAAGAAGGTATTTGTGGCTGACAGAGTAATGGGAAAATTTACATCTTAAAATAATAGATTATTCATGCAGGGACCATAGTAGCTCCATCTTCCTTCAGTGAAGAGATATAGAAGACCACGCATGGGGTTGTGATAAAAATAGACAGCTGAATCATTGTGTAAGATCACACAGGCCATTCTACCTGTATTCTGCATCCTGTTGGTAGAAGGCATGCTTTGACTCTTAGTTAATGGAAAATGAGGCTGCTACAGCCTTTAACCCTGCCTGCAAAATGAGCTGCCAAAGATGCAGAGAACAACCCAAAGAGGCCACAGATGGAACATTATTGTATTCTGTCTGTGAAGAAAGTGGCTAACTAACTAAAGTGGAGGGACACTCAAAAGGCTTGGTTAATAATGGCTTCTCCTGTCTAGTAGGTTTCAGAATTCTTGCATTCAAAGTTCCACGATATTCTTCTCCATCTCTCCCTTGAAGTCTCTTTTTGAAATTTCACTTTCGCTATATTTGCAAAGGCTACTTAGTGCTTTCATTTCTCAGGGCTTCTTACACACATATATGACTTCCTAGTTTAAATCCATGAAAAACCAAAATGGGTAAATATATTTTTAAACGAATATAGTTTTATTGCTTTCTCATAAATACTAATTATCATGGACTCAAACCAAATACCAATAAAATGTTTCTAAGTATATGCATCGTAATTTGTGAATCAATAGCTTGTTTATAATCAGCATATTGGGTATATGCCAATGCAGATGAAATGCTTGGCAACCTTTCCATTTAGCAAGTTCTCTATATTTGTATTACTTCATTTGCTCAGCAAACCCTTTCTGTATGGAGTCTACAAAGTGGATCCCTCATGCATGTTCACAAATTCTTAATTTAATGGGGTCCACATAACCATTCTCTGGGAGAGAGCCATCACAGAATGCCTCCTTCAAGTGTTAATCTTGAGGGTGGAACAGTCAAGCCCTGGAATCAGGAGTGGCTTTGTAGCCACATTAGAGACTTGGTTTGCAGGCTTTGAACAAGTTACTTACATCCATGGGAAGCAGTTTCCTCAGTTATAAAACAGGAAGAATAATCCTGGGAATAACACACTAATGTGAGTTAAGCTCTTAAAGATCCTCTCGTGAGAGGTGCAGTAAAAGGACAAAGTAATATTATTGGTACCTTGTCAACACTCAAACAATACACTTAGGTATTAAGAAAAAGGGAATATAAATTAAAGTAGAATCAGTGCCTGCAGTATAATCACATAATCCCACTCAGGGTGCTCACCCACAAGTATAATTTAATTACACATTTCAAGATGAATATTAAACATGAGCATATCTATTAAAGCTTTATTATATCAGAATTATAAATTTGCTTGTGATAGGAAGGGTAATGATTTTCTTATATGTGTCTCATCAGTTTAGTTCTGTTTTTTTTTTCTTTTTTTTTAAGTTTTTTTTTTTTTTTTACTTTTTCATGACAGACACACAGAGAGGCAGAGACACAGGTAGAGGGAGAAGCAGGCTCCATGCAGGGAGCCTGACGTGGGACTTAATCCTGGGTCTCCAGGATCACACCCCGGGCTGAAGATGGCGCTAAACCTCTGGGCCACCAGGGCTGCCCCAGTTTAGTTCTTATTTGTCTTATTAGTTTAGTTTGTTTTTTCTATCCATGTGGATGTTTCCGTAACTTGAGAAAAGGCTTTTCTAAGTTACTTAGAGGAATGAATAATCCTGGTTGGGCTCTGACTTCGTCTTCCAATTATCTATTCCACATTCAATTTTAAATGTTTGTGGTTACTTTCAAAGGATATGGATCAATGCTAGCAGGTACACTGATTTCATTCTTTTTGCAAATATTTGTTAGCTTTGCTTCCCTTCTGGAACTCCCAGAATTGATCACACTGAAGGTAAACTCTAAATGCTCCCTTTTGATCCTGTCCTATGGAACAGAATTATGCTTTAACCAAAGGACATCATCTTTCATATCACAATCACCACAACTTTCCACATAAACATCATAAATTCACAATTCTACAGTTAGTGTTCATCTTTTCTGCTCCACTAAGTTTAAAATTTAAGCTATGTTCTCTTTTTTTATTTGAGAGCGAGAGTGAGCAAAAAAAAAAAAAAAAAGAGAATGAGCAGGAGGAGAGGAGAGGGAAGAACAGACTCCCCACTGAGCAGGGAGCTCAATGCAGAGCTCCATCCCAGGACCCTGAGATCATGACCTAAGCTGAAGGAAGGCACTTAGCCAACTGAGCCACCCAGGTGTCCCAAGCTACATTCTTTTTAAAAATAAATTTCCTCTCAACTATATCAGTGTATCTTTATTATGATTTTTGATAGTTTAAAATTCAGATTTCTATTATTTTTAAGGATTGTCAATAGGCATTTAAATTTCTCAATTTTTAACAAAAGACAAAGAACATGAAGTAGTGATATTTACAGAATATTTTATAACCTCTAACATTCCAGTATTTAAATAATCTCATTTTGGTTTGGGTATATAAATACTCACAAACTATATATAGACATACTTTCCAAATAAGAACTATAGCATTCCTATTTATCCCTATCAGAAATAAAAGTAGAATATTCTGGATCAAGTCTAATATTTCCTGGAGTTCACTAGACTAGAAATAGTTTCCTTCTGGGTTTATTCCCCAACTGTCACTCTGACAGAATCTTATCAAATAATGACAAATAATTTTCATATTCTTATGAAAATATTATATTTTAATAAGTGAAAATATATTTTCAGATGATATTTAAAAATAAAAAGAAATCACAATCTATAAGAAAGCCCTAACCATCTGAAAACATTTGTAAATATACTTTTGCCTTGGATAAGAAATACATAGAACATAAGAAAGTGGATGGCTCAGAGATGTCACAGTCATGAGGAACAGTCAAATCTCTGTTCTCAAGGTGGCTTCTCTCCTCCCTCTGCCCTTCTGCTTCATCTACTACTGCAAAGAAACATGTCAAGGAAGTGGCCAAAAAAAAGGGGGCGGGGGGAAGAGGTTGCCCATCCACACAGTGATCTATGACTTCGCAGACATTCTGACAACTTCTCACTATTTCCACCACAGAGAATGGACCTCTAAGCACTGTGAAGGCAAATTAGAGGACATTTCTGAGTTGATTAAAGAAATTATTTAAGAGGTTTTTTTCTGCTTAATTAGGATGAGCCCTTTTATGTCCTAGAGTGGATTCAGCAGAGCCTGACCTAATGTCTCAATTGATCAATAGATCAGTATCAAGATCTTTTCAATTCCTTGCTTTCCTTATAGGAAACGTTACTGCTTCTCTTCTTTTCTACACACTCTATGCACACTCCTTAGCGTTTTGCTCCTCCAACATTTATACTAACTATTGTCATCTGCCCTGACCTGAGCATGAATTCTTGAAATCCATACAAATCACAAAATTTGTAGGCTGTAGATCTATGTATATCACCACTCACTTGAGGGTCAGTTACATTTTTGTCCTTCATGATCTAACTAACCTTTCTCTGAAACGAAGAGAACTAGACTTTTGTCTCCTTTGTGATTCTCCCACATTTCCGCAAGTGAACATTTTCTTTGTTTTTATCTGATGTTCCCTCAGATGATAAGTGTCAGGAGGGCAGGGATCTTGTCTATGTCATCTCTACTCAACACCAAACAACTGTCCTAAACACCCACTGGCACCTCGTAAACACTGTTTGATAAGACTAATAGGAATTTTATTTGAAATATATACTCATTTGGTCTGAAAATGTTGAGATTTTAAATATCCATTAAATATAGTGAAAGGGACTATAAGGGAAAGGAGGGAACCTGAGTGGGGAAAAATTAGGGAGTTAGACAAACCATGAGAGACTCCACCTCTGGGAAACAAACAAAGGGTTCCAGAAGGGGAGGAAGGTAGGGGATGAGGTAACTGGGTGACAGGCACTAAGGAGAGCACTCGATGGAATGAGCACTGGGTTTTATACTATATGTGGGCAAATTACGTTTAAATTAAATATTAAAATAAATAAATAAAATGAAAAAACTGATAGTTACTGATAGCAACTGAAAAAAATATCTATTATTATAAACAACCTCTCCCTACACAGAAAGGGAGAGTTCCCATGCTTATTACTAAGCAGGCAACTATCCTTCCTCTAAAAAGGTATCTCATACTATGAGTGTCTATTTATGCCTTTGAAAAGGATATAGTAACAAGTTTCTGCTTTCCTAATGACATAGAAATTAAATATCTACTGTATCCAGCAGCAACAAATATGCATTGGGTGATGGACATTGGAAATATAATGATGAGGACGGACAGCCATTGCCTCTGCCCAGCTTGCAGTTGGAATGGGGAGGACAGGCATTTGCACCATAGTGTATATGTTATGTGTTTATGTTATGGGAGTATGTGTGTGGCATAGTCCTTAATTATGTCAAGCATGAGAAAGACATCTATCAAACGGTCACTCAAACAAGTGCTATCAAGGAAGGGACATTGTCCTATGAGCACTCTGAGTTGGCAGCTTTGACCCAAGCTAGAAGGCTAAGGAACTTCTCCAAAAATGTGTAAACAGCTAAGAAGACAAATTAAGGAGGGAAGAGCATTCACAGCTGAGGGAAGAGTGTATAGAAAAGCTCTGTAGCAGGAGGGAGCTTGGCAAGCACCAGGGCCTGAGAGAAGGCCAGGGAGGAATAATTTCTTAACATGAGGTAAAGTGAAAATGTTTCTGAAGGCAAAAAAGGTCAAGCAAACTTTGAAGCCACTTCTTCTGCTCTTCGTCCATATGCAACCTGATTCTTTTCCCTCACAGCCCTTCTCTAGCCCTGAAGCACAGCTAAGCCCCCCGTCTGAGGTGGGAGGTCCTGCTGATTGACAAGCAATCACTGGTGAGACATAGTCAGTCATTCCTGACGAACCCAGGTTATTATTAAATGTAGTGGAGCAGTGAATTCAATGGTTAGAAACGGAACAGAGAGCGTCTGAGAAACACGGTGAGGCGGCCTTGAGGAAAACCACCTCCATGGAACAGGAAGTCTTTTCTCTTTTCAGAGCACCATCCATCATGCTGGGGGAAACGGCGGGAAGGTAACCTACTACTTCTTAATAGGCTTCTGCACAGAGAGTGGCTTTGAAGCCGCAGCTGCCCACAGTAAATTTCACTGACCCTTAGAGCCTTTCCCCAAGTTTTCCAACTGTTTTGTCTCCTGAGCTGCAGCCCCGTGTTGGCTCCAAGTCACAGCACCTGACAAAACTAAGGAGCCTCCGCTGTAGGAGAATGGAAAGTGTTCAGCGATGTTGTCTTTTCTGTGCTACCCCAACAGTGAGACATGATGCCATCCCATCTGGCCATAAAGTGTATTCTTTCCCAGGGAGAAGAAACCCAGCAAGGGATTTTATTTTAGGGTCTGGCATTTTACTGTACATCTATCAAAGGAAATACAGTGAAATACAACCCAATCTCAAGATAATGCAGCCAAAGGGTCAAGTCTTCTCAATAAAGCAGAATTAAGAAGTTTAATGAGAACAAAGATCTTTAGAGTTCATTTGGACTTGGGTTTTTTTTTTTTTAATTATGAAGTTGCAGAGACATAAAAATCAAAGGATGGTTTCAGAAAAAACTGGTGTGGAAAATAAGAGTAAATGAAATTTCAGCTCTTTCCTCTACTGAATAATTTTCATAACGGTTCCAATTAAAGTTTGGGCACTATGATTCTTGTGTGCAAAACAGGCAAATTAATTAGAAATAAATGTGGCCTTTGATGCCCAAACTTGATGTTCTAGGCCCTTGCTAATCGAGCTTCTGTGCTGAACTGCTTTTTCAGGATGGAAATAGTTGTGTTCAGCTCTTACTATCTTATAATATAATCTAGTTCCCACTGTGGGCTGTAGAAGGCCCTTGTGAGGCTGTACCCCACTGTTCATCTGCTTGACACTTGGGGGCCTAAAATCACACTCTTGTTTTAATTATCATCAATTGAACTAAGTAGTAGGGACCAGGGAAGCCCTAGACACATACTTTTATACTTTGATTCTTCCATCCCAAGCAGGCTACAGAGGCAGATGCAAGCAGGAGGGTTTGGGTGGTACAAGTTTTTTTTTTTTTTTTAAAGATTTTATTTATTTATTCATGATAGACAGAGAGACAGGGAGAGGCAGAGACAGAGGCAGAAGGAGAAGCAGGCTCCATGCAGGGAGCTCGACGCGGGTCTCGATCCCGATCCCTGAGCCAAAGGCAGGCGCCAAACCGCTGAGCCACCCAGGGATCCCTGGGGGGGTACAAGTTTTAAGTCATGTTCTCACTGGTGAAATGCTTCTCAGGTGTTTCCTCAGGACGGAGGAAAACAGCAGCTGGCGGGGGGGGGGGGGGGGGGGAGGGGTGGGCTGTAGTGGGCAGGCAAGGTTCTGGATTCCATTGTCTCTGATTACCTTGAGCAAAGATCCACCTAAATTCCTATAAAGTCATACAATTGAGCATATACTTAATGAAGCCATTTCCTTTGGTTTATCACTGTTCTTAGTCATTAAAATCTCAGAAGGATTAAAAAAATGTATCATTAAAATCTCAGAAGGATTAAAAAAATGTATCAATGATTTTTTTTTACTTTGAAGAAAAATTCTTAAAATATAGCTAACTATCAGTAGGATTGTAACCATCATCATAATAATGATTATCACAGTGACTGTCAGTTGCGTAAAGATCATATATCAAACACTTCACATTTTCTCTCCTTGAGGTAAGAAGCCCTATGTTGTTCAAGATGGCATGAACAGAGCAAGTGCTCAAGAAACATTTGCTAATGGAATCATGAATAAAAGGATGAGCCTAAGAGCATAATTCACTAACAAGCATAAGAGTTACTGAGTCAAGATCATGACATGGCATGTAAATACCTTTAGGTCAACTTCAAAGTAAAGGACATACCCAATTAATTTTATATTCAATTACTAGTATAATAAATCCAACTAATTACACATTAATATGAACCAGTAATATCAGGGAATTAAGCCAACAATTACTAGTAATGACTAAAGCATTACTCCACCATTACTAATTAGCACTCTATCTCCACAGGCTGAGTCAAAAGTAAAATAACAAATCAGTTTAGCATAAAGAAAGAACCAGATGTACATAGATCCTAAGCACTAACATGAAGTTCTAGTTCTAGAGATTCAAGACAGATGCCACTCCATGCCATGCAGATTGAGCCATGTGAAATTGCTGTTTTGTTAAAAACATCATCAGATTCATATGGCTCAACCTAATATTTCCTTTTTTTTTTTTCAACCTAATATTTCCATGTAGGTATCCCTGTATTGAACTAAAAGTAAAGGTAATGCATTAGAATGGGTTAGGCAGGGCAGCCTGGATGGCTTAGCGGTTTAGCGCCACCTTCCGCCCAGGGCCTGATCCTGGAGTCCTGGGATCCAGTCCCACATCAGGCTCCCTGCATGGAGCCTGCTTCTCCCTCTGCCTGTGTCTCTGCCTCTCTCTCTCTCTCTCTCTCTCTCTCTCTGTGTGTCTCTCTGAATAAATAAATAAATAATCTTAAAAAAAAAGAATAGGTTAGACATATTGCTAATATATCACTCTTTGAAGAGATTTAGAAAAAATTATGTTAAGATTTCCAGCTTCTTTACACTTAGAGTCTGTATTTATATATTCATTTGTACTTTTGACATTCACACATTGAATATATTCAATGAGTCCCTGCCCATAGTTACTCAAAGACATCTTAAAGAAGAGATAAATATATAAGTAAATAAAGTTCTTCAAGATTTTTAAGCTTCAGGTAAATATGTAAGCTCACTAGCAAGGCAAACTAAAATGAAACTTCCCAGTGCTTTCAGCATTCTCCATTAATCCAGAAGTGACAATACAAACACTTTTGAGGGATTCTTTCCCACTTTCTTCTTCAAAGTACAAGTCCCAGTTAAGAAAAGGAGGTCCTGAGTCTCAATGTATTGCAAAGTAAAGAAATACAGGCTATGAACATTTTGTTTAAAAAAGGAAAAAATCTGGGTATCTCAGTGGCTCAGTCAGTTAGGCATCTGCCTTTGGATCAGGTCATGATCCCAGGGTCCTGGGATTGAGCCCTGCATCAGGCTCCCTGCTCAGTGGGGAGTCTGCTTCTCTCTCTCCCTCTATGCCTCCCCTGACTCATGCCCTCTCTCTCTTTCAAATAAAAACATAAAATCTTTTAAAAAAATTGAACAGGAAACAAATAAATATTTGTTTGTTGACATTGGAGATTAATATGGGATATTGGAGATTAATTTTTAATTATATGTTTATGTAATATGTGTACACATATTTATCAAGTACCAAACATGTGTAAGGCATTATTTTGGGCACCATGGAGAACACAAGAATAATTAAGGCAGTGGTCCTCATGGAAGGATCTCCACAGATCCTTTACTGATCTTAAATTCAACCCCCACCAAAAAGAAAGAAACACAATAAGCTATAAGGGTAGGTAATGGCTGACAAACTAGAAACTAGAAAAAAGGAACAAGTAAAGTGAAGACTGGCCAGCAGGCATGGGAGGCAACACAGCAGAATCAAGGATGGCTTTATGGAGAAGTGGAATTTGAATAGATCTTGAAGAATAACCTGATTCTTGGCAGACAGAAATTGGGGAGGAAGTTTTAAAGAGCCCGAAAAAAGGAACATGAGAAAAATGAAATAGAAAGAACTTAAGGACAGAGCAAGTTCAGAGAAATCCAAAAATGCCTAGAGTATATGAGTCTGGAAGGCATGGAGGAGAGGATGGGAGAATAAATGGGGCTAACATGAAGAATATCTTAACCATCCAAAAAGGAGTCAGATTTATTCTGTAGACTGTAGAAAGGCACTGAAAGATTTGGGACAAAAATAAACAATCACCAGAGCCACATTTTAAGAAGAAAAATATGGCAATCATGTGTAAAATGGGTTGGATGTGGCAGGAGGCAGGGAAGCTGAGGGTTGTACATGCAGTGGGGGTGATGGTAATAGTAGGGAGATGGGTTATAAGTCAGGAAATATGGAGGACAGAAGGAGTGGTAAGTGCAGTGACATGAACATGGAACCAAGCAAATCGATATAAGAAATATTCTGAGGCCAACATAATGGGATGTGGTGACCATTGAATGTGGGACAAGGGAGGAGGCATAAGGTAAAGAAAATATCCAATTTGTAAGGTAGGATGACTGAGTGGTTCCATTACCAAACACAGGGACATGATGAGTTGATAGTGTGGAGGGATACTGATGTATGGACATACAGCAGGGAATGAGGAAGACAGATTTGGGTTCAGGAGGGATGACAGGGCCAATTTTGGAGTTCATCTCCTAAAGTTGAAAAGTGATGAACTTACGGATTGAGAAAATATCACATAATCAATAAGAAGAAAGGTTTTCACTAGGAGAATTAAAGTATGATAAATTATATAGTTAAACAGATCTGATTGGATTGTAAAGTAAGTTTTAAAGATCAAAGAATAAAAAAACTGGAGGAATAAACTGAGAGCTCACAAGGAAGGAAGGAAAGGAAATAGGGCAAGAGAACCCATTTAAAAAACGAAGATCGACACTTGCCATCAGGGAAATACAAATCAAGACCACAATGAGATACCACCTCACACCAGTGAGAATGGGGAAAATTAACAAGGCAGGAAACCACAAATGTTGGAGAGGATGTGGAGAAAGGGGAACCCTCCTGCACTGTTGGTGGGAATGTGAACTGGTGCAGCCACTCTGGAAAACTGTGTGGAGGTTCCTCAAAGAATTAAAAATAGACCTGCCCTAGACTCAGCAATTGCACTGCTGGGGATTTATCCCAAAGATACAGATGCAATGAAACGCTGGGACACCTGTACCCCGATGTTTCTAGCAGCAATGTCCACAATAGCCAAACTGTGGAAGGAGCCTCTCGGTGTCCATCGAAAGATGAATGGATAAAGAAGATGTGGTTTATGTATACAATGGACTATTACTCAGCTATTAGAAAATGACAAATACCCACCATTTGCTTCGACGTGGATGGAACTGGAGGGTATTATGCTGAGTGAAGTAAGTCAATCGGAGAAGGACAAACATGTTATGGTCTCATTCATTTGGGGAATATAAAAATAGTGAAAGGGAATAAAGGGGAAAGGAGAAAAAATGAGTGGGAAATATCAGAGAGGGAGACAGAACATGAGAGACTCCTAACTCTGGGAAACGAACTAAGGGTGGTGGAAGGGGAGGTGGGCAGGGGGATAGGGTGCCTGGGTGACGGGCACCGAGGGAGGCACTTGATGGGATGAGCACTGGGTGTTATTCTATATCTTGGCGAATTGAACACCAATAAAAAATAAATGTATAAAATAAAAAATAAAAAATAAAAAATGAAGATCGAGAGCCTAACTAGGGCAGAAGAAGGAAGGATGGCAAATCAAATTTTCAAGTCCAAATTTGCAAAGATGAAGTAAAATATGGTGCTAAATTAAGAAAAAAAAAGTTAGCTAAGAATGGGTAAGGCTCTGTTTGGGACTGCTTTATACCTAAGGCTACATATGAGGGTTAAAAAAAGAGTAACATTTCAATGAGAGGATTTGACAAACTCCAAAAGAGTTGAGTGGAAGTGAAATAAAAGGAAACTGGGATGGGCTCACCAGAAATATTTGTCTGAAAGATAGAAGGAGATTTGTTTTTCCAGTGTTACGTAAACTAATCACCGGTATTTAAAGTTTACTGACTCTTGGTAATCCCAACTTCTAGAATGACTTAGATGTTAACAGACGTGCTCCTGCATTGTTTCCACACAAAGTTGGTGACTGCCTTTTCTTGTTAGAAAAATGAGTCACACTTTCTCTTAAATATCCCCTCTACTCCTCCCTTTTTATTTGGTAATATAATTCTGAAAGAGTGGCATGTACCAAGACCTTCATTTTGACAACTCATCTCCATTTGAGAACACGTCTTAAAAAACAGAAGGCACATGGAAAGAAGGCAGAGTTTGAATAGTTTTTTCCATCCCTCTGTCTTTTCCTTGTCCGTTTGAAAGAAAAGGACTCTGGGGTTTTTACTCTGTTACCTAATCAATGACAGAGCCTTCTGAGTACATTCCAAGACAGTATACAATCCTGTGGTCTACTTGGAAATTTGTAGAGATAACATTTCAAGGAAGATACACTGTTGGTTTTGAATGAATATTCATATAAACTTTTTAAAGAGATGGATGATAGAGCTAATACTTATCTGTAAGTTTTGAATTTATATTGTTTTTTCCCATGTAGAAAAAAATTTTCCCCTACAAATAGTTTTGTTTTTATTTTGCACTGAGGAGTGTAAAGGAAGGCAGAATTGTTTTATCATGAGTTTTGCTTCAGCCGCTTTGGGACAAATTAAAAGTTCTAAACTCTGGTGCCAGAAAAAAAAAAAAAAACCAACAACAACGACGACAGGAGGCACATGTATTACTTCTTTTTTTCTAATCACTTTAGGCAGCTGCTGAATATCCTGAAAGCTTATATTTCCTGAGCATCCAAATACCTTGCTATGAAAAATTACATACCCTAAAAAATTGGGCCATTTTGAAGTCTAATTTTGTGAAAATATTAACAGACATCAGTAGTTACATAAAATTTAAATTCAATGGAGGTACCATAGCCTGGCCATGTTATACACAGAAACAATGCAGAGCAGCAGTGCAGGCACACCTGCCTTTTTGTATCATTATAGGCTCTGCAAATCAGATGGTATGGAACTCTGACAAGAAAGTGAGCAGATTGGAAATATATATGGAAAGGCCTGGGACTCTCTACAGCAGACATATTTCAGTCACTCTGTGAGATTTTATAACAATTTGGCCTTTGTTTATTTTGCCAATAACCAAAGGCAAAGATAAGAATAAATCTTTATTTTATTTTTTTTTAATTTTTTTTTATTTATTTATGATAGTCATACAGAGAGGAGAGAGAGAGAGAGGCAGAGACACAGGCAGAGGGAGAAGCAGGCTCCATGCACCGGGAGCCCGACGTGGGATTCGATCCCGGGTCTCCAGGATCGTGCCCTGGGCCAAAGGCAGGCGCCAAACCGCTGCGCCACCCAGGGATCCCAAGAATAAATCTTTAAATGTGATCATTACTATACCATGTTAAAGTTATAAGTGTGAACCTGGGGATTTTTGAGCCAATAAACTATAATATTTATAAAAAGTTCAAAAATGAACAAAGTTCAAGAATTATATCTGAGTATAGTTCTCTAAGGATATAAAAAACTAATACAGAGTCTGAATACATAAAACAAGAAACCAAGTAGTATAATAAAAGGCAATCAAACTTGGACCTACAGTGAGAAAGAAAAATTAGTAATAGTACCCAACATTTCAGCAAGGAAATTATTAAGCTGACTCCTTGACTGATGACGAAGATGACGATTGCCATTTTAAAAGCACTTTTGAGGCACATATTATCTCATTTAATCCTCAACAATCCTATAAGGAAAATAATCATCCCATTTTACAGATGAGGAAATTGAAGCTTCCTGGAACTCCTGACAGGATATACAAAACTAGGCAGAAGTCAAGACATACATAAAGAACTTGACTAATGACATCAAAGAAAAATCACCTACCAAAGAAAGATGCTAGAGAATAAGGAAGCACAGCAGATGACTAAAGGCTATATTACAATGAAATATACATTAGAAATCCAATATAAATCAAGGAAAAAAGTAAGAAATAATTTTTTTCTTTCAACACACTAACATTCCACCTAGAAAACAAAGTCAAAGAAATGTCTTTTGTATATTTCCACTGTTTAAAAAGATAACAGTTGTTCAATGATTACAAACTTAACACATACATTACATAACAAAAAGATAACAGTTGTTCAATGATTACAAACTTAACACATACATTACAGTTCTACAAATCCAACCGTTAAAAATGTAATTTTAAGATGGTTTTATTTGGCTAAGAAAGCACCTAGAAAAAGTGGTGGTCCAAATATTTTCTAAATAACCTTGTTTTGTGTGTGGCACATACCTATCCAGTGTCCAAATCCTGAGGTGACAGCTTTACTGTCTCCTTTTTGGCAACAATAATAGAAACCCCAACAGGTGACAAATGAGAGGAAATCTGGGGACCATGGTTGATAGCAGGGAAGTGATCAAGCAATAGTCACAGGAGGAAGAATCAAAGTTCAAGACACCCTGCAGAAGTAGAGTCACAGGAAAAAACAAACTAAAAATGTGAGTTGCAGAGAAAACATCTGTAAGCAGTGCTACTGTTGGGGGAGGCAGACCCTCAGGCAGCCCCTTGCCAGGCAGCATCAATGTAAACCAACACCTCAGCCATGGGAATTTCTGCTCCAGATCAAAAGGACAGCAGCAATGCCATCTGCTGTTTGCTTAGAAAAATGGTAAGAGCAGATGTTTCCATGTGCTGACCTGCCATCCCTTGACTAAGAGGCCACTTGAAAAATAATCATGAAATAGCACAGGAGAACATCTGCACAGTGTACAGCAGACCACCAATCATGCAGCATAGGAAGAAAGGAACGCGCAGTGAGCCCATGAAACAATTGTAGGCAGGTCCCAAACAAGTGTTGGGGGCCCCCTTATGTGTACATGGTATATAAGAACATATAAGACATTCTGACCACTCCTTGCCCCAAACTGATCTCAACCTTTATATGTTCGGAGCAATTTTGACCTGAGTAATTTTGGTGAGCAAGCCCTAACTGATGTTAAATATCTTCCCAAGGCTCATAGCTACACAGTCGCTTCTCAGACTTCTCTCTGTTGTTACACAGAATCTCATTTGATTTTGTATAGTCCATATTTTAGGCATCACTGAAATTAAATAATTAGCAGTTCCTTAAGAACAAGCCATTGCCTGTTGATGAAAAAAAAACAAAACAAAACTCAAATGCAAAGGGCCTGTGCAACATGGGGTCAGGACACGGTGAGTGAATTTTCATCTCACCAATCTGGCTAAACCAAGCTCCAGGAGGCCCTCACCCCCAGGGTGAGCCTGATTCAAGCTTAGGCTCTTGGAAATTGCTGAGTCACTCGCCAGGCACCAGGGGGTCAAGCAGATGCTTGGCCTCAGAAGGAACCAAGTTTCATTCAGGATTTGCACCTCATGTAGGCTCCCCTGACTGTGTTGCCACACCTGCCACCCTATGGGAGTTGATCCTCTAGCTTTGAGAGCCCTGTGTGAAAAGTACTAGTCATCTTTTCTTGCCTCCCGGCTGGATGGAAGTCCTTGGGCCCCATCTCCCACTAGCTAATCATCATCACAGCCACTCAAGTCATTTTCTCAGCCAGAACACATGTACTTGGGAATAAATGTTATTCAGATCATAAGTTTTCCCTTTGTGTAATTGCAGGACAAAACGTTTACATGACCTGCCTTTCCTCTTAAACACGTTACACTTTTCTACTTTGGAAAAGTAGGAGTTTTAGGAGTTTGATTTCAAGGCATTATTTTTTTTTATAACTTCATTTAATTATTTATTCCATCCTCCATCTTTACTCTTCTGATTGAGAGATCCATTGACTAATATGTCCTCAACATTTTGGTTTTGTAATTTGGAAGGAGGAGATGTGGCTCATTTTTAAATGAACACTTCCTTCTCCTGATATGAATGGGGCATTTTTTAAAAATTTGACCAGAGAGGGAGGACTCAATCTGATTCTTTTTTGCAAATCCAGTGGCACAAAGTAAATGCTCAAGTGTTTTAACAAATTAAAAAAAAAAAGTTTTCAGGAAAGGTCTCACCGAAAATTTTTGCCATATCACCACCACAAATAATATAGATTCTCCCTAAAAGTGATACACAAACACTGGTGGGGACCTCTAGGTCTGTAATAGCTGCCATCGCTTCCTCCCAAACTCTTGGTGAAACAATTGTTGCTACCTCTCCTCTTTTACAGCAGGACAACCTTTGAAGAAAAATGTTACAACATCATTTTCTGTATGTTCTAACACAAGAGATGCCTTCTAATAAAATTCGTTTTCTTAGATCCTACCAACTAGTGTCATAGCAGATGACACTATTGTCTATACCACACACATCGTTCCCAAAGAGAGAAGATATCACTTAAAATATAAAGATATTACTTAATTTTAAAAAAATTGAAACACATGCTGTACCCTTCAAAGTTGTAGTCTTGTTAAGACAAATGGATATCATTAACATTCTCTTTGCACTTGGCACTTAAGGAATTATTTTGGATATGCCCTCAGAGGTTTTCATTTTCTTCTCCTTTTTCTGTTATACTTTCCTCAGTGGTCATAAAGTTTTTCTTTTGAGAGTTAATTTGAATTTTGTAAATATTCAAATGTCATTTGGAGGAAACCATGAGCAATAATGTGATCCAGCTAGATACCATTTGGTTAAAATCAAGATGTGATTATAAAGTTACTATAGGAGTGATTGTTTTCTTCTGTGACTCAAACTGGCTCTAAAAGAATAACAAAGATTTTTTGGGCAGCAGTAGAAATGCTGCAACAATTCTAAGATGGCAATTTTAAATGGATACTACTTATCTGTATATAAATAATAAATGTATATAGATGTATATAAATAAATTGTTTCTTAATGGTACTCATACTTCAAAGTAAAATATAAAATCTAATATGTAGAATTATGAACATAATATCTACATGCTTTTAGTATGTTCTAGAATATCACAATTATTTGCCTTGGAAGATCAAGTTTTGCATGTTATCCACCATTTCTCTTTTAGACTTAGTTATTCTCAACTGAGTTGGAAGTAAATGTCCTTTTCCCAGAGAGTTAGGTGATATCAGTCCCTGAGCCATTGATTGCCTGTAAATCACCACTGATTGCCTGTAAATCAGGCACATTGTGAGGATCAGAGTAATGTTGGATAACTTACTACAGTCATTACTACCTAGCAGCTATTCTTTTTTTTTTTTGAATTTTAAAAAAAATTTTATTTATTTATGATAGTCATACAGAGAGAGAGAGAGAGAGAGAGAGAGAGAGAGGCAGAGACACAGGCAGAGGGAGAAGCAGGCTCCATGCACCGGGAGCCCGGTGGGATTCGATCCCGGGTCTCCAGGATCACGCCCTGGGCCAAAGGCAGGGGCCAAACCGCTACACCACCCAGGGATCCCCCCCAGCAGCTGTTCTTAACCTTTATAAGATACTGTGCCATAAGACAACAATATACCATAACCATTTAGATGTCATGATGCTGCTACTAGCAAAACCCAAGTATTTGTCAAGTATCTTGTTCTTTGAGGAACTCAAACAAAGTAGACTATGGGGTCTTTTCCCTCAGAGCTTATATCAGTATACTGGAAAACAAGTCAACCAAAAATTTCAGTAAAAATTAATGTAGAGGACTGTGAAGTAATCTAAAAACTAGCTGAGGTAGTATTTTTTCAAACTTGCTCATACTGTCTAAAGGTAAACAATCTTTTGATTGGTTAAATAAACAACAGATCATGGAGGCCATCAAAATCCACTTTAAAAATTTTTGGTATAAATTAAATATGGTGCTAACATCTTCATTTTTTATTTTTTATATAGAAAGAAAAGAATTCTGTGCATGGCAAAGGATCTGCAGACTATAATCCAGCAAATTCTAAGGCCAAATTTAAAGGAAACATAAATTCCTAATCTGTTTCCTGGAAGTTAATTCTTTCTCAATTAAACAATGAGATTTTCCTTAAAAACAAAACAAAAACACTCAAATGCATGGACAGTGTATCCTCTGAGTGTAATTCCAGTCCTCGTCCAATGTTCAGGGCTTTAACCTAATAATTAGTTATGTACACAGCAGCCCTAAGGTCAGTGACATTTTTTTTCTGGCTTGTAGGATGAGACCATCATAGAAGAGGTTGTTCTTTGTCTTCTATTTATTTACTAAAGCATAAGTTGGGTATATATAATGACAACTATTTAAAAAAACACTGAGCTGAATATTTATTCTACTCAATACTCAACAGGCTGATTTAGAAACTGAATTTACCTCTTGCATTTTTAATGAAGTGAATGACTGTTTTGGTGTCATGCAAACAACACTGTAAGTTTTCTACTGGCCATCCCTATGATTATGCGCCCTTTACAATATGAATATAGTGACCCTATATTGTCATTTATTTTGGAAAATGCTCATAAAACATGGAGAATATCTGTTACCATCAACACTATGCGATTTTAGTGCTTAGAAGTAAACACTAAAAGCTCAGCCTCAAACTGAACTTTGTAACTGATTTTAGAATCTTTTAAACTCCTTTTAAAAAAAAATGTATGTATGAAGTTGTTTTAAAATATACTGATTTTAGAATCTTTTAAACTCCTTTCAAAAAAATGTATGAAGAAGTTGTTTTAAAATATACTGTCACAGAAATTGTGACTCATTTAATAATTAAAATTATTCATTGTGTATTATTCATAGTATAGTGTGGACACGCCTTAATGAATTGACTCGAGTGTACAAAAATAGTAAAACATTACTCAAATATCACAACACAGTAATCTTATTTTCATCCAGTTGGTCTTGCTTACAGGAAACAAAGAACAAAATTTTTAAAAAACACGGAAATGTATGAATAGTAAGATATTTAACCTTTAGTGATCCTAGTACATTTTTGGTAGTTTTTTACATTGGAATGCAGATATACTTTACTAAGTAATATTTTCTTTAGGGATCCCTGGGTGGCACAGCGGTTTGGCGCCTGCCTTTGGCCCAGGGCCCGATCCTGGAGACCCGAGATCGAATCCCACATCGGGCTCCCGGTGCATGGAGCCTGCTTCTCTCTCTGCCTATGTCTCTGCCTCTCTCTCTCTCTCTGTGACTATCATAAAAAAAAAAAGTAATATTCTCTTTATCTAAGGGAATATACTTGTTTGTGTTGCTTTACTTTTCCAAGTCAACATTAAAGACACTGATTGCCTCTGAATTTTTTTTCAAAATAGGCAAAGGAACGGCTAATAACCATCATAAAGTATGCCTGAATAATAATCCAAAACAAACATTTGGCCTTTTATCTCATATTAAATATTTGAGGACTTTAATACCCATAAAGTTTTTTAAAAGAAAGTTATTTTTCTCTTCACTTGACATTCAAGAGTCTTATATATAAGACTCTGAAACATGGTATAAAGGTCTTCTAGACATTATACACTTATTGAGTGCATTTTTGGTGAATAGTCTATATGGCTGGGTACATTTTCATAGCTTTACATCTTTCTATTCTTTTTAATCTAAAATTAGATATGAGAGGGAAAATCTAGCCGGGCTATTACAGTCTGATTTACTTATTTCACAAATTTTGGGGATGCCTACTTATGCCATATATATATATATAAATTGGCATAGGAGATAGTATATGGCAGTAAACAAAACAAAACAAAACACCCTATCCTCATAGCTTAATATTATCTCTGCCTTTCTTACCCCATATATTTATTAGAAATACATTCCATGTAACCCAAGGATAGTGGCAAACTCAATTGGATTCTGTGTAATCTATTGTCTTTCCTTTTATTTCCTTTTCCTTTCATTTGCTCCATCATAGCTATTTAAGGGGCAGTGTTGTAAACAAAGAATTGCAATGACACTGGTATTATATAAAATTGCTTATTTTTTAAAAAAGATTTTATTTATTTATTCATGAGAGACACACACAGAGAGAGGCAGAGACACAGGCAGAGGGAGAAGCAGGCTCCATGCAGGGAGCCCGACGCGGGACTCTATCCCGGGTCTCCAGGATCCCGCCCTGGGCTGAAGGCGGCGCTAAACCGCCGAGCCCCCCGGGGCTCCCCATATAAAATTGCTTATGATACTGTTTTAAAGATAGAGACTAAGGGAAAGAGTATGAAATGATGTGCAGCCAAGAAGAGGGTATTACATTTCAGAATTTCCTTTCCTCTCTGAGATCTCATCAGGCTTCCCAGACATTTTAACATTGACACCGGTAAGTGATGAACATATAGTTCAAACATAGATGAAGATCCTTATATACTTAAAGGAACCACACTTGTCTACACCCAACTGGGGCTTGTTCAATGGAAATAATCCTGTTCACCTACAGGTCAAACTTAAGAGAGGTGAGAGGAAGAGTAAAAAGCCTGGTATAATTTGATGTTCCCTTAAAAAATGAAAAGAGGAAAATTTTCTCACTTATTTTTGTTTATCAGCTCATGTCATTATAACTTTAGATAGAGCTGATCAAGTTTAAAATTGACATACTGTTGAAAAGAATAATGGAAAAACTGGATTCACTCAAGAAAATCAACCTCAAATCCTCCAAGGTTGACAATGAAAAGGTACTCTTCCCTTGGGGAGGAACATCTGAGTCAGACCCTGACTCTGGTCCTCCTGAATGGTCCTGACTCTTGAGTGACACGCTAAATAGCACCACCAACACTACACTGGCTGAGAGTTACTGCAGTCCCCTTAGTACTCAGAGAAAACAACTCAGAAATATCCTTAACAGTCTACATTGCTGCAAAGGTGGACCGGATAGGCAAGGAAAGAAAACAGAAGCAACTGGAGAATCTGGTTTTTAAGTCATGGTTTGTGAATCCTGGTGTTCAGAACCCATTTCTACTATTATTTTATACAATGTGTATTTAAATATTTACCAATTTTTTTGCTCACCATTCTTTCTTTCATCTCAAACCTTTCTGATAAGGTCTTCTCTTCCTTGAAGTATAAAGTGTTTTTCTTGAAGTTTTTTTGGTAAATGGAAAGACATCCTTATATTAGTTTGCTAAAGGTGCCATAACAAAATATCCAAAAAAAAAAAAACAAAAAAAAAAATATCCAAGAATGGGTGGCTTAAACAACAGAATTTTATTTTGTCTCAGTTCTAGAGGCTGGCAGTTCAAAATCAAAGAACTGGCAGGGTTGATTTCTCCTAAGGTCTTTCCTTGGTTTGCAAATGACCGTTTTCTGATTATTTCATCCCACATAATTATACTTCTGTGCACACATACAACATGGTGTCTCTCTTTGTATGTTTTAATCTCTTCTCCTATAAAGATACCAAGCAATTTGGAGGAGGGCTCACCCTAATGGCTTTGTTTTAACTTAATTACTTCTTCAAAGGTCTTATCTCCAAATACAGTTACATTCTAAAATACTGGGGGTTAGGGCTTCAGTATAAAATTTTGGCATTGCACAAGTCAGTCACAACACTACTAGAGATAAACTCTGTTGTCAACTGAAAATATCTTTATTTTGTGCTCACTATTAAAATACGGTTTGGTGGTTACAAAAATCTAGATTGACAACATTGTAAAAAATGTTCTCCATTTTTTCCTGGCCTTCATTGCTGCTATTGAGAAATCTACTGTTATTCAACTATCATTTCTTTTTAGATGATTCATCTTTTCTTTTTGGCTGTTTTTAGGTTTTTTGTCTTTTTAAAAAATTTATTTATTTGTTTGCTAATAATTACAGTGTAGTTAACATACACTGTTATATTGGTTTCAAGGCATATAATGATTCCAAAATTCTATAAATTACTCAGTGCTCATCAAAATAAGTGCATCCTTAATCCCCTCTACCTTCTTCACCCATTCTCCCCCCACTCACCTCCCCTATAGTAACCATCTGTTCTCCTTGGTTAAGAGTTTGGTTTTTGGTTTGCTTCTTCATTTTTTCTTTGTTTTTGTTTTTTAATTTATTTATTCATGAGAGACACAGAGGGAGAGGCAGAGACACAGGCAGAGGGAGAAGCAGGATCCCTTCAGGGAGCCCAATGTGTGACTCAATCTCAGGACCCCAGGATCACGGCCTGAGCCAAACGCAGACGCTCAACCACTGAGCCACTCAGGTGCTCCTTTTGTTTTGTTTCTTAAATTCCACATGTAAGTGAAATCATATGGTATTTCTTTTTCTCTGATTTAGCTATTTCACTTAGCATTATACTCTGTAGACCCATCCATGTTGTTGCAAATGGCAAGATTTCATTCGTTTTTATGGCTGAATAATATTCAGTGTGTGTGTGTGTGTGGGGGGGGTGTCTGTGTGCGTGTATATCACATCTTCTTTATCCATTCATCTATCAATGGACACTTGGGCTGCTTCCATAATTTGGCTGTTGTAAATAATACTACAATAAATATAGGGGGGCATATATTCTTTCAATTTAGTGTTTTCATGTTCTTTGGGTAAATACCCACCCTGTAGTGCAATTACTAGATCATATGGTTATGCACTGTTAGTAGGAATGCAAACTGGGGCAGCCACTGGTGCAGTGGAAAACACTATGGAGGTTCCTCAAAAAAAAAATTAAAAATAGAATTACCATATGATCTTCTCTTTGTCTTTGGTGTTCTGCAGTTTTACTATGATATGTCTGTGTACAGACTTTAAAAATTTTTCTGCTTGGGATATGATAGTGTTACCTTTACTTGTGGAATTTTTTTTTAAAGATTTCATTTATTATTTGAAAGAGAGAGCATGAAAGAGAGCAGAGGGCACAAGCAGGGAGGGAGGGAAGAGGGCTACATGGAGAGGGAGAAGAAGACTCTTCATTGAGCAGGGAGCCTGATGAGAGGCTGATCCCAGGACCCCGAGATCATTACCTGAGCCAAAGGCAAACACTTAACTGACTGAACCACCTAGGTGCCCTACTTGTGGAATTTTACATTTCATCTGTTTCAAACATCAGTTATTTTTTTAAATATTGATACTCCTCCATGCTCTTCAGTATACCATCTGGACAGTCTATCAGATGTATAGTGGACCTTTGCATTGCATTTTTGATGTCTCCTAACTTCTCAATTCTACTTTCACTCCTTTTTGTCTCTTTGAGCCACTTCTGATAATTTCTTTAGCTCCTTCTTCCAATTCACCATATTCTTTTCAATTTTTTTATCTTCTACTTGGCTTGTACATTGGATTCTTAACATCAACATTTTTCTTTCACTTTTACAAGTTAAATTTAGTTCTTTTTCTAACCTGAATAATAGCTTTTAGAAGTCTCTTCTCCCTTGTGTGCTTAAATTCCATTTTTCATTTATTTAAAAATTGTCTAACAATATTTTACCTTTTTTAATTTTATAATTCAAATACCTAAAATTTTTATAGATTTAAATCTTTTTTTTTTTATTTGTTTCTACTGACTCCCATTCCTTATTTGGTGAATTTCTAAAATTGTGCAATAATTTTAAAAATGCTCTATTTTGAAATAAATGCAAACTTAGAGAAGAATTGCAAGAATAGCACAAAGAATTTCTTTAAGTCCTTCACTCTGAATTCCGAGAGTTTCTTTAAGTGTTCAAATTATGTACTTCATAGCAAAGAATACAATCAAGAATAATACAATGCACTTAGTTTCTATGCTTCTTCAGTGTCCTTTAATCTCAAAGAGTTCTTAAGTCTTTTCTTGACCTTCAGGATATTATCATTTTCTAAGATTATATAGGTCAATGATTTTGTAGAATGTGTCTCAATTTGAGTTTTTATGATGCTTCTTCATGATAAGATTCAGCTTCTTAAACAAGTATGCTGTTACCTCAGGGCAATATATCAGGAGGCTCATGATGTCAAATATTAGCCTATATTGATGTTTCTTGACTGAATTAATTATTATTATTATGGCTACTATATTTTCTAATTACATTACCTCTACATTTAATGACATTCCAAAAAAAAAAACTTTCTCTTATCCCTGTAACCTATTTGTTTATACAGTGAGGACTCTGGAGTCCTATTTTATTCAATGTGATATAAGCCATTAGAATTATTTTAGTGCTCAAATTGTCCCAAATTTGGTCAGTAAGAGCCTTTTCAAACAGTTTTGTATGTCCTTTTCATATATTCCCATCATTCTTTGAGTATGTCCTTACTTTCTGGTATAAGACATCCAAGCTGGGCAGCCTGGGTAGCTCAGCGGTTTAGTGCCACCTTCAGCCCAGGGCATGATCCTGGAGACCCGGGGTTGAGTCCCATGTCGGGCTCCCTGCATGGAGTCTGCTTCTCCCTCTGTCTGTGTCTCTACCTCTCTGTCTCTCTGCTTCTCATGAATAAATAAATAAAATATTAAAAAAAGACGTCCAAGCTTACCTTAGACTATCCTTGCCCCAACCCTGATATCAGCCATTTCTCCAAGGAACTCTAGTTCCTTTTAGTGGAAAATGGTACTTAGAAACGATGGTCTCAGTATTACATGTGCTCTTAATTACAGAGATCTTTCAGGCACTCTCAAGTGGACAGAGCAACAAAATATATTCATGTACATATATACATAAGTCTATATACACACATTTTTACTTTTATATTTATTTCTATACCTATCTATCTCTATATTGGAAGTCATGAGTTCATATCAATATCTGCAATTCCGATCCAATGCCACAGGGTATGCTCTGTATTCTCCTTTTCATATTAGTAACATCCATCTCCAAAAGTGAGAAATTTTATTTCCATTTTCCTCAGTCCATTCACTTATTTGCTCAATCTCCCTAAATGTAGCCAATGCCCTGACCCTGCTGGGCCTCCACTCACTTGGCTGCCTGGCTGATTTTTACGAACTCATTTAATTGGACTTTATCTGTGGGAATCCCAAACAACTATAGTGAAGTTGCTTCCCTATAAAGAGGATTTGAGTTTCTTTGTCCCATGAGACTAAGGCATAATCATTGTGAGATCATGTAAACTTCCCTACAGAGGGTCCTGGATAATCCAGAAATTTTAGGTTAGCAATCTGATATTATAGAAAGCCTCAGTCTAAGTCTCCTGATCCAATCATTTATTGCTCCCCTTTCTGATTTCAGTTCTCAGTTGTTTGGGGGAGAGATTATTTCAAGGGTGGGGTTTTCTCTGATTGTTTTTGTTAGTTTTTATTTTGTATTGTTTTGTTTGTTTGTTAGGTGTTCTCTGTTTCTTTATTGCTTTGTTTTTGCACTTAAAGATTCTCTTAAAGACTTAGCTTCTTGCAGTCCTGGGAATGCTTTGAGAGTTAGGCTTCTAATTTATCCATATTTAGTTGTACCAAGTAATGGAGCCTTTCAGAGTATCTAATCAGCCATACTTTATATGTCTATATGCTTATCTATATTGATCCTGTGCCCTATATACCAAAATTATTAATACCCTTGAAACACCATGGGAATTTCTGCTATGGTCTAGTTTCTGTTTCAAAGCAGGAAAAAAAAAAGTAAGACTAGAGAAATTATTGGGTAACACTTCTATTTTGTTCTTATCTGAAAATATGGACTCTTTTTAGCAGGGTTGTGATGAGTCTTTTTTAATCTTAAAGATAAAAATGTCATTAACATTCCTTTGATCCTGTCCCCTAATTTGACACATGAAGAAAACATGGACCCAAGAAGATGGATTTCTACCAAAGTAAATGGCATTTGGTGGGTTTGCTTAGATTATTTAGAACTGAGGTCTCTGTTCTACTATTGCTAATTTATTTCTGTACAATTTTCTTTTTCTAACCAACTCTATGATTCTTTTTTTCACAAGTATATTTTAATGTTTCCCACTTCTTAAAATAATTCATGACTTACAGAAAAAAATTTAAGTGCATTGAAGTATAAAGAAAATGAACTGTATTGTAATCTTATTACTTGGAAATAACTACTGTTAACATTTTAGAGTTTTTAATGCTTACATCCTTTATTTTTATAGTTGAGATCATACCATATAGTTTTGTATCTTTTTTTCATATAATAGCATTAATATTTCCACACCTCATTAAAATCTCTTCAGAAGCATTATTTTTGATGCTCTACAATATTTCATCATATGGATGTACTTAAGTATAGTGAACTATTCACCTTCAGTAAATATTTAGATTTTTTCCCTTTTTTCCTATTATACATACTGTTCTAAAGCAATTCTATTATTTTTATTCAAATGTTAGTCCACACTAATAATTATTCCCTAGAACAGCCTCCTAGAATTAGATGTACTAGGTCAAAAGATGTAAATGTTATGAAGATTTGGCAGGGATACATACTGCCAAATTACATATTACCAATTTATGGTACTTACTTCTGGGTTTAAGAGAGCTGGTCATACCTTGTCTTTACCATGATTCTTCCATACGGGTTTGACCATTCTCAAGTATTTCTTTTCATTATTTTCCTAAATATTTTCCTAAAGTTCCAAGTTAAAGGGCTCTTAAACTATGGAGTGGAGCCTGGGGATGCTAAAGCTAGACCTCTAACTAGATAGGCCTGTGTAAGGATGACCATAGGAGCATCTGAAAAGCCCTGCTGTGAAGGGCTACTTTTTTCTACTCCCTCTGGTAACATGGCCTTGTGGGGAAATCTCGGGTAAGAAAGATAAGCCTCACTGAGACTTACTTTCCTTATCTGTAAGATGAAATATTGATGCCTATCTGGTTGCAAGGAGTAAATGCAAAATTGTCTGATACTTCTTTATCCCCTAATTAGTCCTTCCTATCAAGGAATCTCTACACTTAAGATGATTTCATGGACTAGATAAAATAGGATATACTTCTTCTGTAAGTTACAGTATTCACAGGTTAGTTAGTTAGCATGTATACCCTTCTACCATTTATCTGACAGGTGAGTTGATATATTGGATGCTTATATGTTTGTAATGAGGTGGCATGAAAGAATGGGGCTTTCAAGGGGCTAGCATCCAGGATGTAAAAACCAAAATGGGAATATTTTATATGATATATTTTATCCTGTTTTGACTAATTAGATCAGGCTCCTCTATCTAGGAACATGAGGAGTGCCTAGCAAGGAGTTAATTGTTTATTGCAATCTCACCTCTGGGTATACATATACATTTAAAAAACTTTTAAAAGCTTCACTCAGAAGCTGAGTGGAATTGGATATACTGAATTGAAACCTCTGTGGGATGAGGCCAAGGTATCTGCAATTTTTAAAGCTCCCTAGCTGATTCTGATTCACTGCCAAAGTTGAGGTTTAATGGATAAAGTGGTTCATAGATTCTGGAATGTAAGAGCTGGAAATGGTCATCTAAACCTTTAATTAAACAATCTTGATTTATATATTAGGAACCAAGGCCTACAGAGGTTTAATTACTTGTTAAATATCCCGTAGTTTGGTAATAACAGGACGAAAACCTAGAATTCTAGCACATTGCCAGAATGTCTTCAAGAAGCCTATTAGAAGACAAACATCTCATAGAATGCAAAAATCATTTTTTTGAAAGAAATTACTGCCATGTGGCAAGGGGTCTTTATTGCTCTTGTTTCTAAATGATCATATTTCATATTGTATGTATATGCAGGATGAAAAAATTGGATTTCATTTCTCACCTACATGAAGGGCCAAATAATGCATGCTTTGTCATTTGCTCTCCCCCAGGAAGTGAGCAACTATTGTGGCAATATAGAATCTTTGTTCTCACCAGCACATCAAGTCCTCCTAACTTTTTCAGTTTTCAAAACTGTTTAGATGTATAATGGTCAAAACGTAGTCAAAAAGATTTTCCAAGGGCTGCCACCTCTAAAATCCTTTTTGATTCCTAAAATGTAATTATTATCACTGCGATGTACTCTGTGAACATCCCTCTCTGAAACACATACTGTTTTTGACTATTACAGCCTGCTAATGAACTTTTTAAATCATATTATTTATGAAATTTTAATTATGACTTTGCTTTAACTTTAAAAGATTTCTTGGGGGAAAAGACAACCCTAACCATACAAAAATGCCTGGCTCATTTTTATTCATTAGGGGCTATGTTGGGAAGCACTGGGTCCTAAAATATCGCTTAAAGGCCCGGAGTTCACAGCTGACACGTTCTTAACATTTATAGTGATTCTAGAGACCCTCAGTATCTATTGCTACAGTTCCTTCTCTCAGTGTTTTTGTTGGATTGGATTTACAGCCAACTGGTTGTAATTGACCCTCTATTGGGACAAGTTAGGATATGAGCATATGACTTTTCTGTAAAAAAGAGAGAGAGAGAGAGAGAGAAAGAGAGTGACCAAGAAAAAAAAATCACCATTGATATTTATCTTGAACTTCCTTCATTTCCAGCTTCTCTGGCAGCAAGTCAAAATGCTGTCATAAAGCAGAATTCCCAGTAAAAAGGGTTCCTAGGGAAAGGCCACATTTCTGAATGCAAAAGCATATAGGAAGGAGTATAATAGAAAAGACAAGAATTTCTCTGTCCTTTAGACACACACGACACCTAAATCTTGCCACAAAAGTGGGGTCTGCCACCTGAGATTCCAAGTTAGCATTTCCCTATAGGAAAATTGGTCATAAACAGTCTAAGGACAAATGGGGACAGGAGGTATGGAAACCTCTATCAGCTAATCATGAAAAGCAGGATATGGGATACCTCCCTCCCAGCCCCCAAAAGCACTACCTCCAGCTTGCTCTACGGAACTGATCTGTGGGTCCTCTTCCACTTCCTCATTTAGTAGACCATCTCCCCAAAGACAGAAACTAATTAAGGTTTTACCCACTGAATGAGAGACTAAAATTCTTTCTCATTTAACCTATCGTGATTGGTTTTGAGAAGCCTGAAAAAAGAAATAGAAATAATTCTGCATGGGGTGCATGAAATGCTTACAAATTTATCTCCCAAAGAAACTTTCACTACCAAGTCTACTATACAGACTATTGATCCGTCACAATCTAATTTTAAGAATCTAAAACTAAAGCTTCCAAGCTCTTTAACTTTATGGTCATAGGCTTGGAGTTCCTACCCTGCTGTGCTGGAAAACAAATCAGTGTAAATCCTTCTATTCAACGGCTTCCCATTTTCCCCTCAAATGGCTTCTAAAAAGCTAACAACAACTAAAGCCTGTATTATGTTTAAATTCTAATAATGTAAATAGTCAAATGCAGCATTTCTAGTCATTAACACTGAAAGAACATCACACACTCGACTATGTCACCTGGGTATGAGCAAGGAAGGCTGCTTTCTCTATAGAGCCACTGACCACAGTAAGAGATGGCCCATCTGCCCAACTGCTGGCCAGAAGTGGGGGGACTGTTAATCGGGACCTCTTGATGCAGGGTTTCAGTTCATCTCAGTTTTGGCTCCACAGACTTTACACTAGTTTTACATTCTGGCAGACTGAAGCAGACCAGAGGTGGCCCTGACACCTCTTCAAAACTTTTGAACTTTGGGTGCTGGTTAGAAAAGGAAATGGAGAAGCAAACCCTTGCACCCCTGACTTTAAAAAGCACTTCTTAGGCATTATGCTCTATTATGAGAACTCGTGCCCTCTAATAAAATAGGAGCCAAGAATGTTTGAGTGCTTAATTGTGCTAAGCATCATGTCATTAATTCCTCATGACAACCCTGAGAGGGAGGTAATATTGCCATTCCTTTTTTTTTTTTTTTTTTTACCATTCCTATTTTACAGATGAAGACACTGAGTTTGAAAAAGTTAAGTAACTTGCCAGAGGTCACAAAACAAGTAACAAAGCCCAACTGATTCTAAAGTCCATGCTCCTAACCCCTACACAATACAAGGAAGTCAAAGGCCTCTCCAATGCTGCTACCTCTTAATGTGGGCTGTTAACGCTGCTTCCCCTGTACAGCAGAGACACTGAGAGAGAAGGATGCCCATCCAGAAAGACAGAAGGAATCAATTGCTTTTTGGGCTGTTTCAGTAGCATCAGTGCAGTAGCATACCTTAAATGGGACTTGTGTTTGTCTTGACAAGATCCTTACAAGATTTGGGTGATATATCATATTTCTAGAGGTGATATAATAATTTGGTGTTCTGTCAGTGGCTTCTCCATTTCTCATCTAGCAAGAGCTCAAGCTATTGTCTTTTTCATATAAAGCAATATTAAGGAGATCCCTGGGTGGCTCAGCGGTTTAGCACCTGCCTTCAGCCAGGGCGTGATCCTGGAGTCCCAGGATCGAGTTCCACATCAGGCTCCCTGCATGGAGCCTGCTTCTCCCTCTGCCTGTGTCTCTGCCTCTCTCTCTCTCTCTCTGTGTGTGTCTCTCATGAATAAATAAATTAAAAATCTTAAACAAAATAAAGCAATATTAAAACATCAATTTACTAAGTGTCTATATGTGTCAGGCCTTGGGCTAGGCAATTTGCAACCTGCTGGGGCCCTGAAATGGCATCTATATTACATCATTCCCATGAATTTAACCACCCATGGGTGGAACCATGTGCCTTCCCAATGGATAAAACCCCTATGCTGACAGATCAAAGGGTCACATCACTACCTCAACTCCCAGGACATTAAGAATAGTACTGTTCTTCGGACATTTATTCTTTGAAAGGAGCATTTTTACATCTGGTTCCAGCTCTGAGTCAGGAACTGGATACATACACTCAAGGTATGCTAAGGAGAGACTATTAACCATGCAAACTAGCCCCAAATGGCTTTTCTGATTATTTGCTAGCATGCAGGTGGCTTCATGAAGAGGCCTGCAATTCTAGAATGTTAGTTTTTGTAGTATGAGAAAATCATAACTTTTTTTTTTTCCAGGAACTTGTTTTGCCATAGATTTAAGGCAGTAATTTGTTACAGGCAAGACATTTATAGGGGCTGCGTTATCGAGCCTAGAATCATCAAGAAATTCTATCAGAAGACACAATGTTTAAGTATAGGTCTAATTACTGCAATCATTTCTTTTTTGTTTCCTTTGCAGAGATCCACTTAATCCCATCTCTTAGTGTGGGCACAAGCTGACAGTTGCATGACAAGGAATGTTTCCCTTTGTAAAAAACCCACTTCCTTTCTGTGTAGTTTTAGCCTAATTGAAATGTTTCCTATTAAGCTCAATCAAGGCAGCAATTATCTAATTACTCACTTATGCTTCTCCAGCCAAAAATTTGCCTAAGCTGGTATATTGGAATGAGAGAGAACATATTTATTATTGCTTTTACATTTTCCTGTTTGGCTTTAGACAATAATCATAAACATTTACTTCTAGCTCACCAGCATATATCTAATTAATACTGCTATTTTCTATAAAATTGTATCACTGCAAGCTATAGCCCTGCCAAATGCAGTCCTGTCTACGAAATGTGCTTTAAAAGATTTGTGGTTATGCTACATGAATGGTGTCATTGGAGACAGGGAATAAGGAAAGAGGCTAGTGAAAACAAATCACAAACATATATTCAATCATTTCAAAGCCACGAGTTTTATGGCTTTACAAAATAAAAAATGAATAACAGATTTAATCGAGAAAATAATTTTTATAGCATCACTTTAAAGAAACATGTATCCTGTATGTCTGGATTTTTTCTTGATACAAATCCCTTAGGTCTCAAGATGATCACAACCAGTCAACAACACAGGTGGTCCACACTTTTTAGGTATAAATTAGAGGCATATATCATTAAAACCAGAATTAATTTTAGAGTTAGTGACCCTATGAGGTCACTCCTGATTAACTCAATTTTGATTGAGGTTGTACCAAAGCACAACAGACAAATTGGGTATGAGAGATTGATATTTTCATTTCCAGACAATAAATTTTATCGTTATTATTATCTTAAATGTTAACTAATGTGGGACTAATTCAGTCCTCTGCATGGAAAAAAGGCCCCCTGAAAACTGGTGCACTTCTGGGTGAATTTATAAGGAGGAAAAGGAACACCTCATCAATCTCCCAAATGCGGCACTTGACAATCTTTCACCTAAATTTATCATAAACCCAGAAAATGACTACACTCAATGAGAACAGCAACAACATCAAAATCAGTCTATGAGGACAATATTCCATTTACTGGAAGGAATTATGCATTGTTTTGGTAAAGAGAAGAGCTTTTCTTTTCTTTCTTTCTTTTTTCTTCTTTCTTTCCTTTCTTTCTTATTTTTTCTTTTTTTCTTTTTCTTGATTACACATGATGAATGAACCACGCACAATATTAGTAACCTCAAAGATAACAAGTTATCTATAAAAACCAAACAACCCCCCCCAAAAAGAACACTTCAGTTTCTAATAACTGATTTATTTCAGGTATACCCTGAGTGATGACTGATTAGTTAATAAGCCTGAGTGGCTAGGCATTGGGAGTGGGGAAGATGTCATTTTCAAAACCATGTTGTTATCTGCTTCCTAGTTTGGAAAGGAGTCTTTTAAAAAAATGCATTATATCTTAAAGGTGGTCCCAAAGATTCTGTGCTGTTTGATCTCTTCAGGAGAGGAGGGCAAGAATAAAATGTAGAGAAACAAAAGGAGAGAAACCAATTTCTTTGCCAGAATGGGGAGAATAATCAGACATTTGCCTTTCACTGGTCTTTTTTTAGGAACTTGAAAGTCTGTGAAGTGTATTGAATAAAATGGCTGGAAAATGGATTTTGTTTCTTCATGTGACCAGTCACTGGAGAGGACAAATAAGTCTCGATATCCTGTCTGCAGTTTGACTCATCCCTGCTCTTTTCTCTCTCTGTAAGCAGCTTATATACTCCAAAGAGGGACTAAATTCATTTTACAATAGGCAGAGTGGGAGCCTGGGCTATCAGGTGAATCCATCATCTGAGAACAAACATAAAGACCACTCTATCAACCATTTGTTTAGAACTGCCCTCAGCAGAACCAAGATCAGTGAAATGTGGGTACATTGAACCTACCAATACTGCTTCCATACACAGGCCCACAAACCTTCTACTGCCCAGTAATAAACAAAAGGAAACAAGACGTTAAACCAATGTGGTCCTTGTTTTCAACATTATTTAGCTTTTGAAATTTTCAAGTTGAGTTCCCACTGCCTTTATTTCCCCTCCTACTTTGCACTAGTTCTCATATTTCCATCCTTCCTCCACTGCAATAATTCAATAGAACTAATTATGTCTTTAAAAATAGTTAAATAAGCAAATGACTGAAGTTCTCTTTCTGTTTTCCCTGATGCTGGGTCAAATGGCTCCTCAAGTTGTTCGGAAATGAGACCCTTGCATGTCTGGCCAGAATCTTCTGGCCAGATTAGTTTTATATTGTCCCATTATTCCTCCCAGTGTGTTGAAGTGGTGCTATTTTATCCAGTTTTAAGTAATATTGGCTGGCAGATTTTAGGATAATACAAATTTAACACTAGAAAAGGTAAATATCCCAGTTTCTTAATTATAATTGTGTATTATATATATATATACATATATATATTATTTATTCGAAGTTTTCCATTTGTGAGTTTTTTTTTTCTATTTTGGGCATTTTTAAAAGATTTTATTTATTTATTTGAGAGAGAGAACAAGCAGGGGGAGGGGCAAAGTGAGAGGGAAAAGCAGACACCTCGCTGAACAGGGAGCCTGACATGAAGCTCAATCCCAGGACCCTGAGATCACGACCTGAGGTGAAGTCAGATGCTTAAATGGCTGAGCCACCCAGGCACCCCCTATTTTGGGCATTTTTAATACCTGATTTGTTTGTTAGTTATTTTGGTTCTAAGGCCTATAATATTAATGCTTCTCAGGTTTTTCTAATCATAAAGAAAGAATGGGAACAATATCATTTATCCTCTATTATTTTAAAAATGAAAATAAATTATTGGTGCTTTGACTACAGGTCATGGCTGCCTGCGATAAATGAAACTATCTGCTTTTCATCAATCTATTCAGATCTTACAAGTCAAAGTTATTCAATACAAAGACCACCTACTATTTAAAAGTCTAATGTTAAAAACTCTTCATTTGTCATTCCCCAAGTTAAGAATATATTACACAATTTAAGGTTTGTAAAACATCATAACCCTGGTTACACACTGGAATTACCTGAAAGCTTTTTAAGGCCATTTATGGCCCCAGAAATTATGACTTAATTTGTATGTCGTGTGCCTGGGTATCAGGACTTTACAACACCCCTTGGGTGATTCTGATATAAGTTCAAGGTTGAGAACTGCTGCTTTAGAATGAAAATTTACAAACACATGCACCAGTTAATTGATCTGTAATTCTTTTTTAAGTTTTTTTCTTTTAATCACCATCATTATTATCATCATTATTATTATCTTCATTATTATTATGAAAACTATCACATCTTTCGACTCCAGAAAATAAACTGATCCACAGTTTATTTTATTTTATTTTTTTTTGATCCACAGTTTATTGCGTGACGCCAACATGGTTGGTCTGACATGCATTTCCTTCAGCCCCTCCCCCCGCATGTGCTCATCCATCCGTCCATCCATCCACAGCAGGAATCAGAGGCCTGTTGCCCAAACGCACTCTGACTGAAGCTGATCGGCTTTCATTGATTAATTTTTAATACACACGCACAGACACACACACGTGCACGGCACACACACGTGTCAGAAATAGCTAGAACGATGCTGGGAAATATCAGGAGCTGTTAAAGCGAGTAGCCTCCAAATCAGTCGACTTGGCCTGAAGATGTAAACGAGGAGGTGTGCTTCACTGAGTTTGGTTTTCATGTTTCCTACACCGAAGCCACCTCTCTCTCCTTCCCGGGCTCACGTCTGTCCAAGGCCATGTGGGAGGTTACGTCAAGATGTGGCCAATAGGGGATCCCTGGGTGGCGCAGCGGTTTAGCGCCTGCCTTTGGCCCAGGCTGTGATCCTGGAGACCCGGGATCGAATCCCACGTCGGGCTCCCGGTGCATGGAGCCTGCTTCTCCCTCTGCCTGTGTCTCTGCCCCTCTCTCTCTCTCTCTCTCTCTCTGCGACTATCATAAATAAATAAAAAAAAATAAAGATGTGGCCAATAAAGTCCAAAAAGCGCTTTGAATACTGTTCTGGGTTCACGGTCGAGATCTCTGCACCAGCACCACGCTTAACGGTTTTCGCCGCGTGGGCTGCTTTCTTTTTTGCATCGTAATGAGTCAAAATGTCAATAATGGCCATAAAGTACACCTCTTTCCTGGGCGAGTTTTCATGGCATTTAATTCCATAAACGTCAATGTTCGGATCAAACTCCCCAGGAGCCAAGGGCGGGGAGCTGTTCAGCGTGTTCCCGGGACTGTCTGGAGGGGTCCCGACGGGGTGGGTGCCATCGCTCTCACCCCCCTCGTCCCCGTCCCCGTCATTCTCTTCACACTCCACCTCCTCCCGTTGGGCTCTCTCCACATCGTGGATTCCCACCAGCAGGCTGTAGTCCATGAGCTTTAACTGGGCGAGAAACTCGACATCTTTCTTCAGTTTTTCCAGGAACACCTTTTTGTTGTTGTCAACAATATAAATCTTTTTTTAAAAAAATTAATTAATTTATTTATGATAGTCACAGAGAGAGAGAGAGGCAGAGACACAGGCAGAGGGAGAAGCAGGCTCCATGCACCGGGAGCCCGACGTGGGATTCGATCCCGGGTCTCCAGGATCGTGCCCTGGGCCAAAGGCACGCGCCAAACCGCTGCGCCACCCAGGGATCCCAACAATATAAATCTTTCGACCCTCATTAATGAAATCATTATCCTTTAAAGTCGGTAGGTCTTTGGCCTTTTCCTCGTCGCTGGCCTCTCGAGCCGCCCTAGAGCCCTTTAAGTCGTATTTCCTATATACACATAAACGGTGGCTGAACACATTTCTTGTAACAATCACGTATATTTCAACTCCATCAACATTAAGCCGGTACATGCCCAAGAACTGGGGAAGAAGCGTGATCCCGTGACATTCTACGATGTACCGGTGGCATTTCCTCAGGATGCTGTGCATTTCGGCCACATCTTCACTCGTGATGGTCTCGATGATGTATCTTTTGCCTTGGGCGGTGTGGAACCGAGCCCCGCTGCGGGCCTGGGAGTCGCTGGGAGGGCGCGCTCCTGGTGCGGGGATTCCGGAAATCCTGGTCATCGAGGCCAAACCTTTCCCGCAGGTTACGGAAAACCATCGGGCAGTATTCCTTAAACTTGAAGTGGCTTGGCATGCTGTCTTTGTTAAAAAGGTGATTGTCCACCTTTATCTTTGAAGAGGCTCTGAAGTCATCTGGCATCAACCTAACAGGGCTCAGTCATTGATGGCGCGGTTTACCCCCCACACCAGGACGCTGAGCAGGGCATCGCTGGCCCGAAAGAGCTTCACTTCTGCGCTACCAAGTGCTTCTTCTTGGTCTTGGTCTTGCTCGCCAAGACGGAGGACCCCAGGTTGCCGGGGTCGCCATGGCCGCTGCCTCTGTCCCCTCCACCGCCGCGCTCCCGAGGCGGGGACCCGCCCTCTCTACACGCCGGCCCCGGGAGGCACCTGCATCCCCCCGAGGCGCCCCCCCGCCCCGTGCCCGCTGCGCCCGCTGTGCCCGCTCGGCCCCGCGGAGGAGGGAGGCTGCGCCCCGCCCCGGACTCCGCGCTCAGCCCCTGCAACTTTTCTTTTAAGAGTTTCACCATTCGTTTGAGGTAAAACAGAACACTGCATTCATTCATTCATTTGCCATCAATATCATTTATGTTCACTATTATAGGCCACAGAATGACACATTTTTCACCACCTAACAGGCCACAAAAATCAAGACACCCCTTGTAAAAAGAGAGAGATTTGTGAAGAAAAACTAGTTTAAAGTGAAAAATAGTGTGGTAGGCAAAATAATAGCTTTCCAAGAGACCCCATCCTAACCCCTGAAATCTGAATGTATTTCTTTACATGAAAAAAAGTAATTTTTGCAGATATAATGAAATGAATGACCTTGAGGTGGGGATAGTATCCTGGATCATCCAGGTAGGCCCATCTAATCACATGAATTCTTTTTTTTTTTTTAATTTTTTTTTTCTTTTATTTATGATAGTCACAGAGAGAGAGAGAGAGAGAGAGGCAGAGACACAGGCAGAGGGAGAAGCAGGCTCCATGCACCGGGAGCCCGATGTGGGGACTCGATCCCGGGTCTCCAGGATCGCGTCCTGGGCCAAAGGCAGGCGCCAAACCGCTGCGCCACCCAGGGATCCCTCACATGAATTCTTAAAATCAGAGAATGCTTCCCAGCTGTGGTCAGAGAAGTCCTGACTACAGAATAAAGGCCCAGAGAGATGCACATTGCTTTGAAGATACAGGAATGAGGCCATGAACCAAGGAATGCAGGAGGCCTCCAGAAGGTAAAAAAAAGAAAAGGAAACATTATTTCCTAGAGCTACCAGTAAAAAAGACCACCTTGCTGACACCTTGAGTTTGGCTCAATGAGACCCATGTTGAATTTCTGACCTACAGAACTATAGGAAAAAACAGTTGTGTTGTTTTAAACCACCAAGTCTGTAGCAATTTGTTAGGGCAGCAATAGGAAAATAGCACAGATACTGATGTTAATTTTGAATCTCCCAGAGGCCTCAGGAAGAGGTTGGGGGGTACAGGGAATGCTATGTGGAGTCCTGAGATTGTGTCTTGAAGATCTCCAACTACAGGTACTATAAGGGACCTAGGGCCCTAGCTGCCGCTCTGAACTTCCCTTGGTTTGTGCAGAGACCATGCTTCCCACAGCTGCTCCTAGCCAGCAGCAAGGCCGAGGCAGCCAGGTTCCTGGGAGACCCAGAGATCCTTTGATTTTACCAATTTGGTAAGGACCCCACCCTGTGATGACTTAACTGAGCATTTCTTCAGCTGTATTGTAGTCAGTCTAGGACAATTCCACCTACCCTGCCCTTCCTCTCACCTGCACTCAGGGTCAGATTTGCACAGGGGTTGGACACATTCTACCTCTCTGGGCCCCTCCCCCAGTTTCTAGCACAGGCATTTCCTTCAGGACCAGCTACACAATTTGAGTACAAAGTAAAAACGTCGGGCCCTCTGTTCAAAAATCATGAAGAATTTTAAGCCTGGGATAGCAGAGCATTATGCATTCTAAAGGCAGGGTCCTGTGTGACTGCATTGTTGTGAGCAGCAGATATAAGTTGCTGATTACTCATTAGCTATGATACATGCTCTTTGTTCTCCTTTATACTTTGAATGTTTTCTCTCAAGTTTCCCATAGGTTGGTGCCTATATGAAGAAATGGCGTTATAGAGCACTTACAAGCAATGAAAGCAAGACAATTAGTTGAAGGAATAAAGGAGAGAATAGGGGGATGAAGAGGGGCGTGGTCTCAGCCAGGCAGTCAGAATTTTCTTAAGACCCACAGGTAAATGACAGGGCTATGGGCTTGGTCTCCTGAAAGTGTCTTCAAACAGAAATGTGATGACAAGTATAGAGTATATGAAATGAAGTCAAAATAAAGATGTTCAAAATGAGGAGAAAGGAGAAAGAAAAGAAGAAATAAGGAAGCCTTGGAGTTGTCCCTACTTCTATCAATTAGTGATTGACTTCACTAGGAGACAAGGAAGGAATAAAAGGGAAGAAACAGCCCAAATCCCAGTAGGAAAGCAGGCAGTGCCCTGAACCACAGGACAATTTGTTCTCAGAACTAGAACCAAAGCAAAGTCAGTGAAGGATTACGTTGTGGGAACCCTGATGATAAACATACTCAAGATGAAGGAACAAGAGCTCCTTTCCCCCAATTTTGTGGGTACCAAAATTGAAAACAGGATGATGTAACTCATAGAAATTGAACAATTTAAGATTCAGCTCAATATTAACTGAACTTCTGCTACGTGCCAGGCACTGAGAACATGGTCTTACTCTTGCAGAGCTATGTACCAGCGAAGAGGCAGACTTTCTTAATGAGTTACCAAAAAAGTAAGAGGGAAGAGAGAAGACCAAACTGAGGGTGACTTCCTATAGGAGGAGATCATTTCCACTGAACAAATGGATAACAAGTACAAACTAAACCATTGGTGAGAGGAAAGTTAACTTTGCAATAAATTACTATGCATGTTAATAATATTACTTTACACATGAGATGGAAATTAGGGGTGCCTGGGCATCTGCCTTTGGCTCAGGTCATGATCCCGGGATCCTGGGATCAAGTCCCACATCAGGCTTCCTGCGAGGAGCCTGCTTCCCCCTCTGCCTATGTCTCAGCCTCTCTGTGTGTGTGTCTTTCATGAATAAGAAAAATAAAATAAATAAAATAAAATAAAATAAAATAAAATAAAAAAGATGGAAATTAAATGCTTGATTAAAGAGACAAAATAAGATTTATAACTATATTATTTAAACTTGTATAAAGTGCTTTTATTAATGTTTTACACATTTAGAAACACTGAGAGGAGCCTCAAGAAACCTTAAGGTAGTCTGTTATTATCCCTATTTTACAAATGAGAAAACTAAGGAACAGAGAGGTTAACTGCTTTGCTTAAGTTCACACAAAGCTGTCATCTACACTGGACCCCATTTATCTGGATTTCTTGCCAATGATGCTGTTGGTCCACCCAGAATTTTCCCTAAGTGTGAACTCTGAAACAGTAGTTCTGTGGAATGTTGGCTAATTTCTATATTATGGTAAAGTAAGTCTTGGACATGCTGAGTGAACAGTTTTAAACAAGTTTCTTACTGTGACACTTCTCAAAGCCTTAACAATAGTCAAGTACATTGTGAGTTTCCAAGTGGGGGATATAGAATATGGCTTTTCTTCTCTGAGCACAGAACACTCTTTTCATGGTCTGTCTCTTGGACCTAGAGTGATATGGAATGCACTGGAAAAGACTGCACCAATGTGTAAGTAATAAGGTGAGCAAGAAGCTAGACAGGTTTTGAGTATGGGCAGTGAAATACAAATATGAGTTTGAAAAATTACAATAAGATGATTCTTTAATAAATTATCCACTAGAAACAACTTAAGCAGAGAGGAGCTGGTGCCCCTAAACTAGACCACCAGACTTCCATAAATACCTAGGCAATACTAAGTCTAAATAAGTATGCACAGGTGTATTTCATCCTAGAGAATCCAGATATAAACACTGTCTAGAGATAGCATTGTGTGAACTGTATGACAAAGAGTCTGTTTCATCTGAGCAGGCCTGAGGAAAAAGATGCAAATTGGAAAGTATCATCTGAGACAACTGAAAAGGCTGTGGTCCAATGCCTTTAGTAGCAGATTATTTGAATGCCCATAAGGTGAATTGAGACAGTAACAGGAAGTTTACTTACATGTTTGTTATAGTTATATATTATCCATTGTACTCCTCCATTTAAACTTCTTTTTTAAAAAAGATTTTATTTATTTATTCATGAGAGAGAGAGAGAGAGGCAGAGACACAGGCAGAGGAAGAAGCAGGCTCCATGCACGGAGCCTGATGTGGGGACTCGATCCCAGGACTCCAGGATCATGCCCTGGGCCGAAGGCAGGCGCTAAACCACAGAGCCACCCAGGGATACCCCATTTAAACTTCTAAGGGGTAGAGACTGTCATTTTCCCCCACTCATTTACCCCAAGAGTCTAGAACGGTGCTGCCACACAGTAGGAGGTCAATAAACAGTAAATGAACAAAAGAACCTTATACTCAACTCAGAATCTTTGATAACTCTCTATCTATGTTCACTGCTTAGAGCAAACCCTCCTCAGCTTTTCCATCTTTTTAAAAAACATTTATCAAATAATCTCTACACACAACAGAGGGCTCAGATTCATGACCCCGAGATCGAGAGTTGCATACCCTTCTGACTGAGCTAGCCAGGCAAGCCCATCTTTTCCATCTTAATGACAACTCCGGTTGACATAGTTCCTTGGGCTAAAAATCTTTTTTTACTTTCACTCCTCTTTCTCTCTCACCCTCATCCAATTGAATACTAAACTGAATCAAGTTTACATTTATGTGTATCTCAATTTTTATCTCTTCTTCCCATTTCCAATGACACCATTCTAGTCTAAGCCACTAGCAACTCTTGTCTGGCCTATTTCAATAGCCTCCTAATTGTTCTCCCTATTATGTCTCAGACTCTGCTACCATTTCTTCTCCGCATAGTAACCAGAATTATTTTTTACAATGACCAATCATGTTCCATTACATGTGTGACCAAAACCTTCCAATGGCTTCCCATCAAACTCCGATGTCCTCACAAGGCCATGAGCTAGACCCCACTATTGCTCCAGCCTCTCAACTTCCCTCTGTCCTTCTCTCTCACTTCTCCTTGTTCTCCACAGTTATATTCAGCACACTCCACACTGCAAGTCTTTCTCAGAGGCTATCTCACCTGAGAGACTTTCTTTAACCCCACTAATGTATAAGAGCCGCCTCCCCACCATGATGCCTTCTACCTTTTTTACTTTATTTTTTTCATAGCACTTCCCATTTTATAGATAGCTATTTGTTTTCTCTCTCTAAATTCTGCTAGAATACAAGCTCCATAATACTAGGGACTTTGAAAAAAAATACTAGGGACTTTGTTTTGCTAAATTCTGTGGCTTTAGCATTTAGCAATTTCAGAATAGTACCTGTCATGTTGTAGCTGTTGAATTAAAAAAAATGCTAAATGAATGAATTACTAACATTTGTCAAATGCTTATTAAATGCCAAGACCTTTAAATGTATTATTTTATATAATCTTTAAGAGGCAGTTGGTATAATTAACTTACTTTATAGGTGAAATCGATACCCAGAGAAGTTAAGTAATTTGCTCAAGGGCATACACATAGCAAGTAAAGGAGTCAGGAATTAAACCCAAACAGGCCAACTCTGGTCTGTACTTCTGTGTTCTACACTGTGTTTACGTTGCTATGGCAGATGTGTACAAGTCATTCTAGTAGTCTTGTTTTCATGATAGTTCCCAGAAAGGTATTTTTTTCTTCCTTCCTTTCTCTTTTTGTTCTTTCATTCATTCATTCATTCATGTATTCACATGTTAAGCATGTGATTGGCTCTAGGATTACAAATTTAAATAAGAACCATTCTCTACTCACAAAGAGCTTACCTGACTAGAGGGGAAGGCAGACTTATAAATAAATAAATTCAAGATATGTATTTTTTTTCTCAGAAAATATAAATCATTTTACTCAAAATATTTCCCTGTTTGCCAGGAATTTTAGTCAAAATCATTACCTAAATGTTGTGATCTGTTTATCTCCATTGCCCCAAAACATGTAAATACCATATTTTGCATTTTTTTCTCCTTGCAAGTTGTTTCTGGCTCTTTGGAAAGTAGATGCAGTATAAATAGTTAAGTGACATAAAATAGAAGTATTTCATTGTTCCTTAAATACTTTTGATATTTATCATCAACGCATAGCACTAGGCACTGTAAGGGATTACAAATAACATGGCTTCAGCTCCTCCGTGAGTTCCCTACCAAGCAGAGGGACATGGAAGAAATAAGCTCAGTGCAAGACCCCATAAAAAAGCAAAGTACAGGGTCTGATGTGTTTTCTGCAGAGAACTAGATTCTCTGGATGGAGTGTTGGGGATTTAAATGTAGACATTACAGTTCTGGGGCCTTTATTCTTTTTTTATAATAAATTTATTTTTTATTGGTGTTCAATTTGCCAACATACAGAATAACACCCAGTGCTCATCCCGTCAAGTGCCCCCCTCAGTGTGGGGCCTTTATTCTTAACCATGTCTCTCTACTATGCTATGAGGTTGGTGTGAATTTAGCTTTGGTAAATATTATAAGGCAGAAAGTTCATCTCAGATATTTTAATGTAAACTATCTAAAGGCTTTATCTTCTGTGGAATTATTAAGGGCTCTACTAACCCTATGAGCTTTGTCTGCAGAGAAGACTGGTCTTTAGGATTATGCCCCTGTCAGACTTTTTAAAGATCCTGTATGACTTACACGTAAAGGAGGTACATGCATCTTCCCTACTTCCTATTATATAACTTTGACCAAGTTACTTCCCTGTACCTCTCCTGTAAATTGGGGTTAGTAGGAGTATCTATAGATACAGTGATTGGTGCTGAGGGTACAAAGATGATTAAAAAGCAAGAAAAAACCCCAAACTATTGTATTTAGTTAAAATACAATAACACTCACATAAAACAACTGAAAACTGTACATAACGGTGTTAGCAAATATAGTGTTACAACTGTATACAATAGTGTGTCCTTATTAGAGATAAGGGCTAGTCCATGATCCTGATGTAGTCTTTCCATTAAGTCTACAGTTCAGAAACCATGATAGAGCAACAGACCTTTTGTGATTACCTGCATTAAAAAAAATATTTTATTTATGAGAGGGGGAGGCGTGGAATGAGAGCACACAAGCATAGGAGCGTGAAAGCACAAGGAAGGGGAAGGCGCAAAAGGAGGGGGAGAAACCGACTCTCCAGTGAGCAGGGAGCCCAAGGCGGAGCTCTATCCCAGGACCCTGGGATCATGACCGGAGCCAAAGGCAAACACTTAATTGACTAAGCCACTCAGGTGCCCCGATTACTTGCATTTTTAAAAGGGAACAGATACGATGGAAAATTGGCAGTATCTATTAAAGCTGAACAATTTTATTCTTAGACAGTAGTTACAATGAACAAATCACAATTGCACAAAACAACATGGATGAATTTCACAGAAACAACGTTGAGAGAAGATGTCAGATACAAAAGTGCACATATTCTATGACTGCATCTAAATAAAGTTCGAAAACAGAAAACCTAACCTGTGATGTCAGAAGTTGGGATAATGGTTTCTTAGGGGGTATAAGAAAATCAGAAGTTAACATGGGGGACCTTTGGGGTTCTCGTAATGTCTATTTCTTGCTCTGAGCACAAGACTGGTAAGCATATGCAGTTGGTAAACATTCATCAAACTATAAAATTAAGATATGAATTTGGTGTATATTTTTAATAAAACACTCCCCTCCAATGTTATGGTTCTCTTCATGGTTCTAACACCCAGGACACGTGTTTCTTAGTTTTGTGTGTCCCCTCACCCAAGGCCAACCACTCTGAGAACCCACCCAATTTAAGCATTAACAATCTTTCCTTCTGTAAGCATAACGCCAGTACAGAGTATTGCTGCAAACCACTCCTTGAATCAATGTTTTCTTTGACTCTGATTAGCTCATTGGTGCCACATGTTCCATGGGGCATTAAGACAACATTTTTAAAATGGCAAAATAATGAAAGAGGCATTTGCTGCTAAAACAAGTAAATAGCTTGTCTTTATTTTCCAGAAACAACCTGCAGCCATCCACCAAATTCTATTTTGAAATCTCATCAATGCTTGAGAAAAAAAAAAAACAACTATCAACTGACAACTATTATTTATAAAATGCCCTATAAAGGGTATTAAAGATGTCAAGAGTGTTTTATCTACTGACCTAAAACCTGTCTCAGACAGAAATAAAAATGGTTGCAGAGTCAACACATGTATTTCATGTTAGTGCTGCATTTGAGGGCACCTGGGCCAATGTTATGTGTTAAGTCAGTGAAAATGTGTAATTCACGGGGTAACTGAAAAAGCCACTAGACAGGAAGATGGATGGATTGAACATTTTCTGTGCCACCAAATGGCTAATGATCAGGTAAACACCTCTGAGGAAAACAAAATCCAGAATTGTTTCAGCCGTTCTCTGACCGCCTCTTTGCTCGGGCATGAGCAGCTATTAGCCTGCTGCTGAGGACTCCTCCAGAAGACGGACCAGCTGCAGAGTCCCTAGGAGGTCACATCCTCCCTCCCACTCTTCAGAGCCCACTAAATAGCTCATTAGCTGGAGGCACCTGCTGTGGAGAAATTGGTGTGGGCAGGGCCAGGACTCAAACCTAGTTTGCTGGTTCAAAGGCCCAATCTCATGAAGTATTACACCATATTGCTTCCTAATTTTAAAACACCTTATATGCCCTCCTTGTAAAAGCGGGATAAGAACAGGGGCAAAGCCAAGGAATTCATTATGATCCATACCCAACTCTTCAGATCCCTGCTCTGGGTCTCAATCAGCCATTCAATGGGAGGCAGGCAGATGTCCAGGTGACACATTTTCTGAAATCAAATCTCCTAAGGATACTACTTTCCAGAATGTTACCTTCCAAATTATTCCATTTCAGTAGCTGTGTATCTGTGCCTCCTGTGTATATACTACACACACACACACACACACCATGACAAAAAATAATTCTCAAGGTAGCAAAGGTCAGAGAAACCAGTCTTCAGGTTCAATCTCATTCTGACAGGAAGCTCAGCCAGCTCTTCAAAATTAATCTTTTGCTTTTGGTTCTTGGTTCCCATCTGTAGCCAATGTGATATCTTGTTTGGTTTCTCTTATTTATTCTCTAAGTACTGTGTCAATATCCATCCATTATGCTTTATTAAATAGCCATGATTGGATAGTATAATGATACACAAAAGTTTAAAAAAACAAGGTTTGTTACAAACTATGAAACATAATACCGCATCTGTTAAGAATTGAGTTCACTTACCTAGTTATCATACATTTTAGTTTTTAAATACTGCACTTATGGATTAGATTTGTTTTATGTATATTTTGTAGTTTACTTTCCCTTATGAATCAATATATTGTATACCTTTCATGCATATATATATATATACATATGATGTGATTCAAAGTTAAGATTTTTAAAGCTGTGCATACAAAATCAGTGCATGTGGAATTAAAGCACATTACACACAAAATGAAAAGAACTATAGCATAAAACACAGATCGACTGTAGCTTACCTATATAAAACAAAATATGTTCATTGTATCCCTAGAATTTTTTTTCTTAAAAATTAAAGCCAATTATCTATTTGTTGAGTAAATAACAATGTGGCTTTCAAAAACATTTGCTAGGCAATGGTAAATTTATTGTATTCTTGGCTTCAGCCTACTAACTGTTCTAAAGATATGTAATAAAAAGAATAAACATCATCACATGAAATACAATGTAAATTGTTCAAACAAACATGCTTATGTTTAAATATCTGAATAAGAAACAGTGCCACATTTGGGAAGTGTGGGTTTTTCCCATTATTGATATGTCTCATTAATGATAAAGGGTAGTCATCAGCCTCCTTTTCTAAACTTTTTATTGCATTTTTAAATGTTCAATAAAAATTGCATTTTGGCATCTTATCTTGAAATAGAATAGCCTGATTTTTCTGTTTACCTCCAACTCTATACCCCAATCTTAAAATACTTTATCTGTGTATAACAGAATACATATTCAAGTATTTATTAAGCAACTTGCTTAAAAAGGTCCCCATGAAAAGATTTACTAAAAATATGAAAAACCGGGGCTGGTAAGAAGGGAACCTCTAGGGCACCTAGGTGGCTCAGTGATTGAGCATCTGCCTTTGGCTCAGGTTGCGATCCCGGGGGCCTGAGATAGAGTCCTGCATCAGGCTGCCTGCATAGAGACTGCTTCTCCCTCTGCCTGTGTCTCTGCCTCTCTCTCTCTCTGTAACTATCATAAATAAACAAAAAAAATTAAAAAAAAATAAATAAATACAATCTTTTTTAAAAAAGAAAGGAACCTCTAACACAGCTATTCAACAATTCATTATACTGACTGTGAAAAACAAAAGGACCTGCAAAATTCCATATTATTCAAGTTTATCAATCTTAATTTCCTAAAACACTGTTCCAGAATCTCAGACAAACCTCAGACAAAATTACTTCCTTAATTTTGTTACTTCCTATTTCCCCCACATTTTAACATTTCTAAAATTAGGATTATTTTACAAAGAATATATACATATTTCATTGTAGTTCCCCTTTAAAAATGGGATATACTAAATTGGTGTCAGATTTTGCAAGTGATGGAGATTTAGAATTACAGAAATATAATAAATATAGCATTACTCATGAAAGGGAACTCTAAGTACTTTTTAATTTGCCATTTCTTGCAGTAATACTTAAGGTTACTATTCATCCTATCCAAATTGGAGCCCTTACAATTTCCTGAAACAAAGAAATGGCAAAATCCTGAAACCAATCAATTTTTAAACCTTTTTTTTTTTTTTTTAAATAATGGCAACTAAGGCCAAGTAGTTTTATCACTTACCATTGTGAAGACACCAGAGAGTGATTTGGAGATTAAGAAGATAGATGAATAGAGACAAAAAGTTACTGAGAAATAATGAAGTTAGTTGCCAAATTGACTATGAATTATCTGTTGTAGAGGGACTCTCTTATGAGATGACACATTATTATTCAAAGAATTGGCCAATACATTACCTTGGCCAGACTACATGCAACACTGCCAGAAACTACTCACGCAAAAGCTTTGGCTGAAAGTTACCTCTGATGTCCTGGAACTTATTTTGGCATTAAAAAGCCCGAACTTTCAGGCCACTCAGCATAACTTGCCCAAGAAATCTAGTTTTCAGTTAAAAAAAAAGTTATTCTATCTTGATTTTACTGGCACATTTTAAGGGAAGAAATTATTGATATTTAATTCATGTACATAATCATTCATCTTTTCAACAAATGTGAGAGGCACATTTAAAAATACTCCAAATTCAATTTACATCAACTTAAAAATAAATAAAATAAAACCTTTATCATCTAAGAGATTCTGCATTTACTTCGTTTTATTTTAATTTGCCACAAACCACCCTCAAGTAAACCATCAGGCTAAAAGGACTATACAGATTTTCAGATAGCCTAAAACTGATTGTTGGAAGATACTATGAAACTTATTTGCCAAGCTTCTCATTCCAAAAATCACTGCATGTATTCTTTGCTCCAAAACAAGAGTTTCTTCTGGTGAATTATTGAACCAAATTCTTGATATTTGCCTTAACTGTATTTAGATTTGTTTAAAAAGTTAACAGGTTAAATAGAGAGCCTTGATGCTGCTCTGACCCTACAAAACCTGACAAAGGCAGTTGAGGGGGGAGGTGTTCAGCCGTTGGAATAGAGGATGTGGCACCCAAAGCTCACATGATCTTCTGCAGCAACTGAAACCATAGCAATATAAAAGCACTTCCTCTGCCATTGACTTATTTATTATTTTTTTAAAGATTTATTTATTTATTTATTCATGAGAGACACAAAGAGAGACAGAGACAGAGAGACAGAGACACAGGTAGAGGGAGAAGCAGGCTCCATGTAGGGAGCCTGATGTGGGACTTGATCCCGGGACTCCAGGATTATGCCTGGGGCTGAAGGCAGGCTGTAAACCGCTGAGCCACCCAGGTGTCCCATTGACTTATTATTATTGAAGTAAAATTAGTATTTAACATTATATTAGTTTCAAGCATACCACACAATTCAACTTTTTTATACACTACAAAGTGATCATCACTTTTTTTTTAAGATTTTATTTATTCATGAGAGACAGAGAGAGAGAGAGAGGGAGAGACAGAGACAGAGGCAGAGGGAGAAGCAGGTTCCATGCAGGGAGCCCAACATGGGACTTGATTTGGGGTCTCCAGGATCACACCCCAGGGCTGCAGGCGGCGCTAAACCGCTGTGCCACCCGGGCTGCCCAGTGATCATCACTTTAAGTCTAATTACCATCCATCACCATACAACGGACTCACATTAACCATTTTGCAATCCTCAACCCCCTTTCCTCTGATAACCACCAATGTGTTCTCATATCTATGAGTTTTGCTTGTTCCATTGGTGTGTTTTTCTTTTTTTGATTCCACATATAAGTGAAATCATTCACTATCATCTTTCTCTGATTTATCTAACTTATTCACTAACAAGGTCCACCCATATTGTTGCAAATGGCAAGATTTTCTTTTTTATGGCTAAGTAGTAGTCTATGTTATATATATTTAATATAGTTATATATTTTATTATCCATTTTATGTATATATAAAATTATTTATTCACCCATGAACACTTAGATTATTTCCATATGTTGACTTTTGTAAATAATGCTGCAATAAACGTGGAAGTGCATATATCTTTTCAAATTAGTGTCTAATTATCTTTGGACAGACACTCAGATGTGTAAGTACTAGATTATATGTAGTTCTATTTTTAATTTTTTGAGGAACCTCCATATTATTTTCCATAGTGGCAGAACCAATTTACATTCCCACTGACAGTGTATGTGTATTCCCTTTCCTCACATCCTCTACAACACTTGTTATTTCTTATGTTTTTGATTCTAGCCATTCTGGCAGGCATAAGGTGATATCTAAATGTGGTTTTGATTTGCATTTCCCTAATGATTAGTGATATTGAACACTTTTTATGTGTGTTTGCCATCTGTATGTCTTCCTTGGAAAAAATGCCTATTCGGGTCTTCTGTCCATTTTAAAATTGGTTTATTTGGGGTTTTTGGTGTTGACATATAAGTTCTTTATATATTTTTTTAGACTAACCTATTATCAGATATATCATTTGTGAAAATCTTCTTCCATTTAGAGGTTTCCTTTTCATTTTTTAAAAAAGATTTTAAGTAATTTCTATATCTAGTGTGGGGCTCGAACTTGTATCCCCAGGATCAAAAGTCAAATGCTCCACTGAATGAGGCAGCCAGGTGTTCTTGTTGTGTTTCATTTTGTTGATGGTTTCCTTTGTTGTGCAGAAGCTTTTCAGTTTCTAGTTTTTTAGTTTTATGCAGTCCCACTATTTATTTTCGTTTTTGTTGCCTTTGCTTTTGGAGTTGGATCTAGAAATTCAATCCCAAGACCAATGTCAAGGAGCTTAATGCCTGTGTCTTCTAGGAGTTTTATGTTTTCAGATCTTATCTTCAAGACTTTAAGCCATTTTGAGTACATCTTTGTGTATGGTGTAAAATAGTATCTAGTTTCATTGTTTTACATGTCACTGTACAGTTTTCCCAACACCATTTATTGAAGAGACTGTCCTTTCCCCATTATATATTCTTGGCTCCTCTGTTGTAATTTAATGATTCTATATGTGTGAGTTTATCTCTGAACTCTCTATTCTGTTCAAATTTTAGGATTGTTTTTTGTAGCTCTGTGAAAAATGCCACTGGGATTTTGATAGGGATTGCACCGAATCTGTAGATCGCTTTGAGTAGTATGGACATTTTAACAATATTAATTTTTCCAATCCATAAGCATGGAATATTTTCCCATTTATTTGTGTCTTCTTCAATTTCTTTCATCAATGTCTTATAGTTTTTAGCGTATAGATCTTTCACCTTCCTGGTTAAATTTATTCCCAAGTATTTTATTCTTTCTGATGCAATTGTAAAGGGATTTTTTTCTTAATTTCTCTTTCTAATAGTTCATTAGGGTATAAAAATGCAACAGATTTCTGTATATTGATTTAGTATCCTGCTACTTTACTAGGTTTATTTATTCTAACAGGATTTTTGTGTGTAGAGTCTTTAGGGTCTTTTGTATATAGGATCACGTTATCTGTGAATAGTGACAGTTTTATTTCCTTTTCTTTCTTTTTTTTAAGATTTTATTTATTAATGAGAGAGAGAGAGAGAGAGAGAGGCAGAGACACAGGCGGAGGGAGAAGCAGGCTCCATGCAGGGAGCCTGACATGGGACTCGATCCCATGGCTCCAAGATCACGCCCTGGGTGAAGGTGAGACTAAACAGCTGAGCCACCTGGGCTGCCCAGTTTTACTTCCTTTTCATTTTGGGATGGCTCTCACTCCCTTTTTTCCCCGAATTTCTCTGGCAAGGACTTCCAATACTATATTGAATAAAAATGGTGAGAATGGGCATCCTTTTCTTGTTCCTCATACCTACTAGGAGTATATAATGTTAGCTGTGGATTTCTCATATATATTCTTTATTATGTTATTTACCCCCTTGTAGAAAGGTTCTATCATAAATGGGTGTTGAATTTTGTCAAAAGCTTTTTCTGCATCTATTGAGATGATCATATGATTTTTATTCTTCACTTTGTTAATGTGGCATGCTATAATGCTTAATTTGCTGATGTTGATGATACTTGCATCCCTGGAATAAATCCCATTTGATCATGCTGTATAATCCTTTTAATATATTATTGAATTCAGTTTGCTAATATTTGTTGAGGATTTTTGAATCTATGTTCATTATTGATATTAGTCCATAATCTTCTCTGTTTTTTTTTTTTTTTTTTTTTTGGTGTCCTTCTCTGGATTTGGTACTTGGGTAATGTTGGCCTCATAAAATGCATTTGAAAGTGTTCCCTTCTCTTTAGTTTTTAGAAAGAGTTTGAGAAGGACAAGTGTTAAATCTTTGAATTCACCAGTGAAGCCATCTAGTCCTAGGCTTGTTGGGAGATTTTTTTATTCTGATTCAATCTCTTTCCTAGCAACTAGTCTATTTAAATTTTCTGTTTTTTTATGATTCAGTCTTGGAAGATTATACATTTCTAGAAATTCATCCATGTCTCTTAGGTTGTTCAATTTGTTGGCATATAATTGTTCATAGTAGTCTCATGATCCTTTGTATTTCTGTGGTATCAGTTGTAATTTCTCCTCTTTCATTTGTGACTTTATTTGAGCTCTCTCTCTCTTTCTTGGTTAATCTAGTTAGAAGTTTCTCTCTTTTTTAAAAAAATATATTTTCAAAGAACCACTTCTTAGTTTCATTGATCATTTCTATTGTTTTTTTTTTTGTCTCTATTTTATTTCCACTTTGACCTTTATTATTTCTCTCCTTCTGCTAACTTTGGGCTTTGTTCTTCTTTTTCTAGTTTTGTTAGGTTAAACTTAGATTGTTTATTGGATATTTTTCTTTTTTCTCAAGGTCTTGAGGTAGGACTGTATTGCTATGTCTTCCCTCTTAAAACTGCTTTTGCTGTATCCTATATAAATCCTATATAAATTGAGATGTGTATTCTGCTGCTTTTGAATGGAATATTTTGTATTTATCTATTAAGTCCATCTGGCCTAATGTGTTATTTAAAGCCAAGACTTCTTATTGATTTTGTCTCAATGATTTATCTATTGGTATAAGTAGGGTATTAAAGTCCACTACTATTATTACATTGCTGTTAATTTCTCCCTTTAGGTCTGTTAACATTTGCTTTATATATTTAGGTGTTCCTATGTGAGGTCTGTTAACATTTGCTTTATATATTTAGGTGCTCCTATGTCAGGTACATAAGTATTTACAAATGTTATATTCTCTTGTTGGATTGGGCCCTTTATCATTATATAATGCCCTTCTTTGTCTTTTATGAGTCTTTGTTACCAAGTCTATTTTGTGTCACAGATACACTAGCTTCCTTTTTATTTCTATTTACATGAAATTTCTTTCCCTTCATTTTCAGTCTTTGTGTGTTCTTAGATCTGAAGTGAGTCTCTTGTAGATAGCATATAGATGGGTCTTTTTTTTTTTTTTTTTAAATCCATTCAGCCACTCTGTCTTTTGGTTGGAGAATTTAGTCCATTTAAATTTAAAGTAATTATCAGTAGTTGTGTACTTACTGGTATTTTGTTAATTGTTTTTTTTGGCTTTTTTTGTAGTTCCCCTCTGTGCCTTTCTTATCTTGCTCTCTTCCCTTGTTGTTTGATGATTTTCTTTAGTGTTATGTTTAGATTCTTTTCTTATTATCTTATGTATATCTATTATAGGTTTTTACCTTGTGATTACCATTAAGGTACACATATAATAGTCTATTTATGTAGTAGTTTATTTTAAGTTGATAGTAACTTAAATTTTTTAAAATTTATTTATTCATGAGAGACACACAGAAAGAGAGGCAGAGACATAGGCAGAGGAAGAAGCAGGCTTCCCATGGGGAGCCCAATGTGTGACTTGATCTCAGGACCCTGGGATCATGACCCAAGTCAAAGGCAGACTCTCAACTACCAAGCCACCCAGGTGCCCCAATAGCAACTTAAATTTGAACACATTCTAATAACTACATTTTTATCCCCTTCTCCCCACCCATTTTTTATGTTTTTGGTGTCATATTTTACCTCTTTTTATTTTCTATATCCCTTAAGTTATATTGTTATAGTTAATTTTACTAATTTTGTCTTTTAATCTTCAGACTAGTTTTTTAAGTGGCTAATCTACACCTTTTACTATATGTTTGCCTTTTCCTTATATGAGATTTTTATTTTCATATTTTTTTATTGCTAGTTAGTGCCTTTTTTTTTCCAGCTTACAAAAATCCCTTTTAACATTTACTGTAAGACTGGTTTAGTGGTGATGAACTCTCAGCTTTTGCTTATTTGGAAAAGTCTCTACCTCTCCTTCAGTTATAAATGACAGCTTTGCTAGTTAGAGTATTCCTGGTTGGAAGTTTTTGTTGTTGTTCCTTCCCCCTTTTAGCACTTTTATTGTCCTGCCACTGCTTTCTGACCTACAAAGATCCCACTGAAAAATCAGCTCAAAGTCTTATGGGAGTTGTTTTTCTCTTGCTGCCTTTAAATTTTTTCTCTTTAACTTTTGACATTTTAATTATAAAGCTTCTGGTGTAGATCTCTTTGGTTCATCTTATTTGGAACTGTCTGAGCTTCCTGGACCTGGAGTCTGTTTCCATCCCGATTTTTGGGAGATTCTCAGACATTATTTCTTCAAATAGTTTTCCTGCCTCTTTCTTCTTTCTTTCTTCTCCTTCTCAGGCCCTATGATTCTTGATGTCCTGTTAGCCACATTCACTTTTGTTTTTGCTGTTCTCTTTTGGTGAGTTCCACCCCGTCTCCCAGGATGCTGATCTATTTTTCTGCTTCATCCAGTCTGTTGTTGAACCCCTCGAGTGTATTTTTCAGTTCAGTTATTGTATTCTTCAGTTCAGTGACCTCTATTTGGTACTATCCTATATTTTTTCTCTTTGTTGAAGTTCTCACTATGTTCATCCATTCTTCTCCTGAGTTCAGCAAGCATCTTTATGACTGTTACTTTTGAACTTTTTATCAGGTAAATTACTTGTATCTCTTTCATTAAGTTATTTTTTTCTTGCGGTTTTATCTTGCTTTCATTTGGGACATATTCTTGTTTACTCATTTTGCCTTTCTGTGTTTGTTTCTATGTATTAGGTGAAACAGCTACCTCTCCCAGTCTTGAAGGAGTGGCCTGGTGTAGAAGATAAAACTTATTGTTCAAATTTGCCACAGTTCTTAGTTGTTACTTGAACTTCTGTGATTGCCTAAGCAGCTTGATTTATTCTTGATAGGTTCTAGTTGTTGAGGTTGTGCCAAGCCCCATCAGTGCTCCTAAGGGAGGGATCTCAGTCAGCACCCAGTTTCAGGCTGATTTGAAACCAGACCTTTAAACAGCAGTTTTTAAAGTATGCAAATATATATAGTCCTGTAAAACCACAGTCATAATCCCTGCTAGCCTCTAGAAACAGGCAATTTGGAGATGTCCCTGGTGACACTTACAAAAATCAGGGCTCCAGAAAAATGTACAAGCTCCTTTTGGGGAAGTACCAGTGAGCTGAAGTGAGGCCAAAGCAGAACACAAAGCTGGTATCCCCCAGCCTACATTTCCTGAGAGCACCTCCACAGGGTCTAGATGTGTGGTAAGCCTGAAGTCTGCCTCTCAGACTGAAACTCTGAGACAAGGAAATAGGCCTTTTTCACAGGAAGACTAGGGTTGTGTTTCTTTCTACTCTCTGTGTAGTAGCCCTGGGTTTGGTAGCCTACCAAGAACTGTCTTTCCAGTTGTTTCCATCTCAGAAGGCCTCCAACACAAGCCTGCCTAGCCACCAGAGCCAGATGTTAAAAGAATGTCCCTTGTGTAGACTGCATATACTGTCAGCTTCAATAGGGCATCAGGGTAGCTGGGGACAGGGCAAACCCAGTGGCTTCAGTGGAGCTGTAGAGAGTGTAGGGATTGTGATGAGGCAAGTCTACTGGCACTAGCAAAGTGAAGTAAATATGCAAAATGGCATCCACCAATTCCTCTTTCCCCAGAGACAGTTCTACCAGACCCTTGCATCTCTGGCAGATGCTTGGAGATTAGCTAATGAGTCTCCTTCACATATGGTCTAGGCACTTTTTAAAATGCTGCCTTTGCACTGTATCCCAGGGTAAGTAAGCCTGCATACAAGCCCTTTATGAGCAGACTTTGTTCTTCATAGCCTTTTGGGTCTCTTGGAGATAAGCCCCATTAGTCTTCAGAGTCAGGTGTTTTGGGGGCTCATTTCTCCAGGGTATGTCCCAAGAGTCGGGGCATCTGATATGGGATACAAACTCCTCATTCCCTAGGGAGAGTCTCCATATTTGTTAGATCCCTCCAGATTGTGGGTAACCATGCTGGAGGTAGGGTTTTTGATGAGACCCCTTCTCTGCCTATACTACCCATGTCAATGTAGCCCTTTTATCCTTTGTTGTGGAAGAGCTCTTCAGCTAGTTTTTAGATCTTTTTCAAAGAGAACTGATATATATATATATATATATATATATATATATATATATATATATATCTGTAGATTTGGTGTGTGTACAGGAGGAAATCAGTTCAGGATATTCCTATACTTGAACCACTGTCTTCCTGCCATTGATTTTTAACCTCATCTTATGATAACTTACTACAACCACCCAATCCACCTGCTAGAGCAAAATCCCATAATTTTAACCACCTGGTGTAATACAGAGGCTTCACAAAGAGGTACAGCTTATCATCAATTAGAAGATGATGCTAAAGAAGAAGAGAGGCTTTGATTAAATGCTAATTTTCCCCTTTCTTTAAAGTTTCTCCCCCAAAGTTTTATTTCTCAATTACTTTATGTTGAAGTTAGGTAAATAACTGTTTACAACATAAGATAATTTTATATGAAGAGGTTGCAAATATATTCCACTGCTTCTAATGCAACATCTGTATTGTATGGCCAAAGAAATCTAGTTAACAACAAATGAAAGGGAAGACAATCTAAATCCGAGACAGTAATTCTTTGCAGAAGGAAGTGAATGGAGATAAAACATGCAGCAGGAATCCAGGGTCCAGGAAGGCATGAGCACAGCATGGCAAACATACGCCTTCTCTTAGTTCTTTTCTTTTTTACCACACCTGCTCTTGTTTCTCTTTCCTAATCCTTAATCTCAAATTATCAGCTGCTCAGAGTCAATATATTCATTTACCTCAATGGCAGGCTTAATGCTTGTCTTTGGAACTAAGGAATGCTAAGGAATAAAAAACTTAGTTTGGCTTCGTAAGAAAAATTTCAATGCAGAAAGATCTGGAAAAGAGAAAAAAAAAAAGAGAAAGAAGGACGCTTCCATTCTAGTTGTTACCTTACCATAATTGGTGACATTGCTGAATTAGTGTCTAAATGTAATGAAAATCCTCTGACTCATCTGTTACCCTCTAAGCAACTTTTTTCACTCCAGTGAAAGCAACAGCCTTGCTACAGAATGTTCAATTAATGTTACCAATAGATTGATGTCCTGACATTACCCTCTCAGTGGTCCAACTAGTTCAGGCGTTACTGTTTAAAAGACAGGATAGGACAGGCAAAATCAACCATAAATCCATGCTATAGATTGTGAGGAGAGACAGGGCTCAGGATATATCATAGCTTTGTAGGTTTTAGCAACTTAAGAAATTTTGACATAGTGTGAAAACTGTCTCTAGAGCTCAAACAATTGTCTAGTCTAGGTGGAATAAGAATTAAAAACTTGGTTTGAATAGAATGGTAGGGAGAAAACTCAACTTAGAATAATAACATCTGATTCCAATTTTACTTTGCCATTTATTACCTGTGACTGAAAATATTGCCTCTCTTACCCTGAATTTCCATATTTGAAAATTGGGAAAAATCATATACATATATGATGGTATTGTTGTAGGATTTAACAATATGAAACATGTAAAAGGGGGCAGCCCGGGTGGCTCTCTGCCTCTCTCTGCTTCTCTCTCTCTCTTTCTCTGTCTCTCATTAATAAATAAAATCTTAAAAAAAAATAAAAAGAAAAGAAACATGTAAAAGTTAACAGCATAGTATCTGAAATGCAGTAGACACTCAATAAACATTCTACAGAAAAAATTTTCCTCCACTGTAGCTATGTGCTATCAACTTAGAACTTAAAACCCTTTTTAATGGGGGCGGGAGAAGAAACCTTTCATTCTGATATGGTCATTGCCTGACAACTGCATTGTCTGAAATATAATGTCTCTCTTAACTCCTACCGTCATATGTGATATGAGGTTCATTCAAATAATTTAGTGAGGACCTACTTTCTTCTTCAACAGGTTTGCAGTCTAGCAGTAGGAGAGAAATGCAATTTATTACAATCGTGGGTGTATGTGTAAGTGCCACAGCAAAGCAGGCTGGTGGTACAGCGGCAATAGCAGGGGAGAAGAGGAGTGTAAGGGTCTGAGGGAGCCAGGGAGGCTTTGGAGGACTTGGACTCGGGCTTAGGGGTCAGAGAAAGAATCTGCCAGGCACATGTGAGAGAGAAGGGGGGGGGGTTTAGACAGAACCTAAAGAAATATCCAAACTGTAAAATATTTTAAAATATTTAAAAAGCTTTTTAAAAATATGTCTAAATTCTAAATTCATACATTTATATGCCCATATTAAGTTATTCATAATTATACACATTTTTTTCTAGTCACTCTTAGATAATTTAAAAAGTCATAGAGATATTTGTCTTCTTAGCTTATAAGAACTTCTATAGGAATAAGCAATTATGGGAATAAACTGATAAAATTACATCAAATAGGAGCACCTGGCTGGCTCAGTCAGTAGAGTATGCAATTCTTGATCTCAGGGTTTTGAGTTCGAGCCCCACGTGGAGTATAGAGCTTACTTCAAAAATAAAATCTAAAAAAAACCAAACCAAAAACTACATCAAACATTGTACTTTTATATACTTGTGTTAACTGGGAGACAACACAGGAAGTACTTGATATTTTATTTGGTGTATGGAAATGCCTGTAGTCAGGGTCCTTGGTTTTCTTTCAAATCATGGTTCCATCTAGGGTCACATCATGATCATCATTATCTTCACAATTATCACAGCAGCCAATACTTGTATGCTATTTATATGTTAAATATTGTTACAAGTGCTTGATAGGTAGAAACCCATTTATTATAAAAAATAAGAATAAAAATCCCATGGCCTTTTCAATTTTGCTAAATTTTCTTACCTGATGAGCAATTTTACATTGGCTAGAGCATTCCCAGCACAGATTTACAAACCATTTCTTACTTCTCTGTGAGGCATATGATAGGCTCAGTTCATATACCTAAATCATGGTAAAATAAATAAACATCACTTTTTATAAGCGTTTGCATTCTCACTTCATATCATACTTATAATTCAGCTCTTAGCTTTTTCTCCAGACTACTTTTCACAAATAAACCAATTTTTTACTCTTCATAAGAGTTATAATATAGTGATGACTTGATTGGAACAATCAAGTTGCCCTGAGAAACTGCAGCAGAGTAGTCAGTTGGGCTTAGGTCCCAACTTAAGTGATTTGCTCCCATGCCACACAAACACTTCAAATTCATGCTTCAGTAAAGTGACAAATGAGTACCTGTCAGGACTTTGGGACTATGTACAAAGAGTGAAATCAAGGATACTAAATCCAAAAAGTCTATTACTGTATATGATCACTGAGGTTAGAAGACAGCATAATGTGTAGTCTATATAATGAGAATACAGTTGTAGTATTTAGGAATAAAGTTTAAAAGCCACTGCTATCAAATTTTTATGTTATCTTGATGCTGCATATGTGGACTTTTTACATATAATTCACCCATTTCCTTATACTTGCAATTAACCTACTTTAAGCAAAATTTAACACCGCAAACTCTTGCCTCTACCACCCTTAAAATGAGATGATTAGGAAATTAGAAGATAAATTATATGTCTGAATACTAACATGCCCACAAATAATATAAACTACATGCAGAAAGTAGTAAATAGTAAATAACTCTTAATTGTCACAGAAAAGTTAACCTCAGTTTCAAGGCATCAACCAGAAAGTTTAAATCTTTTTTGAATTTTGATAAATTTTAGTCAAATTCTCTTATTTCATGATTCCATCACTTAATACATGTAACACTTTTATTTTATTTTTTTAAATAATAAATTTATTTTTATTGGTGCATGTAACACTTTTAAAACAGTGTCTGGATGTGTGTGGCAGCCAACTTTCCCAATTTTAATAATAGTTACTTAGCTTAAAGGACTCAATTTTCATAATAGACCAACCACTTAGGACATTCAGTGTAAAACAACTGCTCTTGAAGTTAGAACAGTCACCACAAAGAATCCATAGTGCTGGGCTGTGTTTAGCTTGTCATTCCTACTGTCAGAATGACAAAACTGATTTGATCATAAATAGTCTCAAGAAGACCAGTGTGCTTTGGGGACATGCCAACTGGGTCCAACCACTGTGAACTTGCCACTCTGAGAGCACAGTATCAGACTTCTTGAGGAGGGTAGCAGTGGAATGTGGAGCTCAGAGTCTAGTTAAACAAAAGTTAAATTGCTTTTTAATTAAAATATATATATTCCAGGAACCCTAATAATTTGAGTAGTATTTGAAAATAACAGCAAATATGATTTTTAAAGATTTCTTGTCATTCAGGGCTGCTGTTCTGTGGGTGTGAAATAAAACACCAGGCTTTATCCCGCTGAAATCTGAGAGGCAAAGAGCTCATTTTAACTATTCATATGTCTGTGTTGGCTTTACAGATAAAGATCAACTCAATGGCATTTTAGAAAATTAGTTGTGTCTAATCCCCAGTGTCCTAGTTGACATTTCCTTTATTAATAGAACAGGATACACATGGCTGTGGGCAACCTCTTACTGGGTTTGCTATGACTTTTGTAACTGCCTGCAAAGTACAGCTTCTCTATGAAGTTTACTGAGCTGCTCCAAGGGAAAGAATATTTCATCAGGCCCCTTGTTAACTTTCTCTATTTTAACCACCAATGTGCCTGGAACATTTGCAGATTTTTCAAATACATATATAGTTTTAATATATAAGTAACAAAACCGGACATTAAGCATTAATTTCTAAAATACCTTCCAAAAATACCTTTAATATTTTGCTAATGTATAATATTTACAAGCAAAAACATAACAGGTAATTTTTATAAATTATTTAACCCTCACCCCACCAACCACTCTCCAAAATCTCATAAGTCATCCAATAGCAAACAAACAGAGAAACAGTTATTAGGTCTCCATTTCTTTCCTTTATTTATCTTCTTTCCTTCCTTTTCTTCCTCCATCTTTTACTTTCTAATTTTCTTTATCTTAAATATCTGAATGTTATTTGTTTTTCCATTTCTAGAATCACTTCATATGATTTTCACATAAAACCAAAAAAAAAAATGGAACGGCTAATAAACACATGAGAACATGCTCAACGTCATGGATCAGGAAAAGGTAAAATAAAATAGCACCAAGATAACACTTTCCCCTTTCAAATTCAAAAACATAAGTTCATAGAATCCAATGTTAGGGAAATTGACACTCTATGGTTAATGGTGTAGTTATTTTCAAGGGTGGCAATTTCTATCTGAATTCAAGATGTGCATAACTTTTGACACAATTCCACTTTTTAAAATGTATCCCACAGAAATACCCATAAAACTATGTAATGATATACATAATAATGATCATATAGAAATTATTGATTAAATGATGGTATAGCTATACTATCATGCAATTTTAAAAGATAATGAAGTTGGAACACCTGGGTGGCTCAGCGGTTTAGCGCCACCTTCAGCCCAGGGCGTGATCCTGGAGACCAGGGATCGAGTCCCACATCAGGCTCCCTCCATGGAGCCTGCTTCTTCTTCTGCCTGTGTCTCTGCTTCTCTCTCTCTCTCATAAATAAATAAATCTTTAAATAAAATAAATTAAAAGATAATGAAGTAAACCTATATTACTGCTAGGGAAGAATTCTCACAATCTGTTTTAATGAATAAGAATAAACAGCAGAATAATACAGCATGCTCTTTCTCTAATTTACGAATACATACATGCATAAGTACTTTCAGATCTAGTTTAGCTGTCTACTTAAAATATTTAAGCACAAATATCTCCAATTTATTTCTTTTAGATTGATTTTGTTTATTTGAGAGAGAGAAAAAAGAGAGAGAGCAGAGGGGAAGGGGAAAGGCAGAGGGAGAGGAAGAGAAAGAATCTCAAGCAGACTTCCCACTGGATGCTGGGGCTCGATCCCATGACCTGAGATCATGACCTGAATGGAAATCAAAAGTTGGACACTTAACCGATGGAGCCACCCAGGTGCCCCAATATCTCAAATTTAATGTCTCCAAAATTGAACTACTGATCTCCCCAACATTGTCCCCTATCTCAATAAATGACAGTCTGATTCCACACAATCTTAAGATCCTTTGTTCCAACTCTCTGAAGAAAGTCCAAGCATTTTGATAGGGACCCTGAATAGCCAGGGGAATATTAAAAAAGAAAACCAGATCCGGGAGCATCACAATGCCAGATTTCAGGTTGTACTACAAAGCTGTGATCATCAAGACAGTGTGGTACTGGCACAAAAACAGACACATAGATCAATGGAACAGAATAGAGAATCCAGAAATGGACCCTCAACTTTATGGTCAACTAATATTCAACAAAGCAGGAAAGACTATCCACTGGAAAAAGGACAGTCTCCTCAATAAATGGTGCTGGGAAAATTGGACAGCCATGTGTAGAAGAATGAAACTAGACCATTCTCTTACACCATACACAAAGATAAACTCAAAATGGGTGAAAGATCTAAATGTGAGACAAGATTCTATCAAAATCCTAGAGGAGAACACAGGCAATACTCTCTTTGAACTTGGCCACAGCAACTTCTTACAATATACATCCATGAAGGCAAGAGAAACAAAAGCAAAAATGAACTAGTGGGACTTCATCAAGATAAAACACTTCTGCATGGCAAAAGAAACCGTCAACAAAACTAAAAGACAACCTAGAGAATGGGAGAAGATATTTGCAAATGACCTATCAGATAAAGGGCTAGTATCCAAGATCTATAAAGAACTTATTAAACTCAACACCAAAGAAACAAACAATCCAATCGTGAAATGGGCAAAAGACATGGACAGAAATTTCACGGAGGAAGACATTAGACATGGCCAACAAACACATGAGAAAATGCTCCACATCACTTGCCATCAGGGAAATACAAATCAAAACCACAATGAGATACCACCTCACACCAGTGAGAATGGGGAAAATTATTAACAAGACAGGAAATGGAGAGAATATGGAGAAAAGGAACCCTCTTGCACTGTTGGTAGGAATGTGAACTGGTGCAGCCACTCTGGAAAACTGTGTGGAGGTTCCTCAAAGAGTTAAAAATTGATATGCCCTACAACCCAGCAATTGCACTGCTGGGGATTTATCCCAAAGATACAGATGCAGTGAAACACTGGAACACTTCCACCCCAATGTTTATAGCTGCAATGTCCCCAATAGCCAAAGTGTGGAAGGAGCCTCGGTGTCCATCGAAAGATGAATGGGTAAAGAAGATGTGGTTTATGTATACAATGGAATATTACTCAGCCGTTAGAAATGACAAATACCCACCATTTGCTTTGATGTGGATGGAACTGGAGGGTATTATGCTGAGTGAAATAAGTCAATCGGAGAAGGACAAACATTATATGGTCTCATTCATTTGGGGAATATAAAAATTAATGAAAGGGAATAAAGGGAAAGGAGAGAAAATGAGTGAAAATATCAGTGAGAGTAACAAAATGTGAGAGACACCTAACTCTGGAAACAAACAAGGGATAGTGTAAAGGGAGGTGGGCAGGGGTTTGGGGTGACTGGGTGATGGGCACTGAGGGGGCCCTTAATGGGATGAGCACTGGGTGTTATGCTATATGTTGGCAAATTGAACTCCAATAAAAATAATAATAAAAAATAAATAAATGACAGCTCTATCACTTGCTAATTCAAGAAACCTGGACACCTTCCTCTTTTGTATTCCCCACCTCCAATCCAATCCTAAACACATTTCAAATCTGTATACTTCTCACTGTCATCACTGCCATTACCCCATCTCAGTCTATTTTCACCTGATTTTGACGGTAGCCTCCTACGTATTTGTTGTCTTCTATTCTCAAAATTTCCTAATCCATTTTTATAATCTTTTTAATTTATTATTTATTTTTATTTATTTATTTATTCATGAGAGACACACAGAGAGAGAAGCAGAGACATAGAGGGAAAAGCAGGTTCCATGCAGGTAGCCTAACATAGGACTCAATCCTAGGACCCTGGAATTACACCCTGAGCCAAAGGCAGATACTCAACCACTGAGTCAGCCAGGCGTCGCTATATTCTTTTTTAAAACACAATTTAGATCATGTCACTCCATGCCTAAAACCCTCATGGGTAGCACTTTGTACTTAGAAAAATCTACTCTCTTTTTCTCAGCCTACACAACTTGCATTATCTCAACATTGACTACTTCTCCAGCCAACAGCATTATTATTGTAACAGCAATAGTAATATTATTCTCAAATATTTCCTCACTTAGGTTTCAGAAGAAATTTATTTTTAGGGTACCTGAGTGGCTCAATGGTTGAGCGTCTGGCCTTTGGCTCAGGTCTTGATCCCGGGGTCCTGGGATCAAGTCCCATATCAGGCTTCTTGCAGGGAGCCTGCTTCTCCCTCTGCCTATGTCTCTGACTCTCTCTGTGTGTCTCTCATGAATAAATAAAATCTTTTTTAAAAAAGAAATTCATTTTTAAATAAATTTTTGAATTGATTTAAGAAACATAACTATTAGTACCTACTCTGAAGATAGTCATGGGTTTATCCCTGAATTATCCATTTGAAAGTTCTCTCTTGCCAGACCTGTGCAATAGCCTCCTTACTGGTTTCCTTCAGATTCCTGCTCCCCTCCAATCTATTCTCCACACAGCATCATGAGAGGTAATATACTCAAGATATCCCTTTGCTTAAAAGCCTTCAGTGGTACAGACTGACATGATCTGACCCCACTTAGCTCTCCAACCTTATCTCATGACACTGTCCCTTGATTAATATACTTAAGCTAAGTGGCCCCTTCTTGGTCATCCGAATACACCAATATCTTCTTCATCAATCTCTTCTTCATCTTGGAGATTTGTATGTGCCTCTCTGCCTGAAACATTTTTCCTTCCACATTTTATATGGCTGTCTCTTTCTTGTATTTTCAGCCTCAGCTTAAATGTCCCTTTTTCAGAGTCCTTCCTTGACCAGTAAGTAGCCTACTCTTACCTTTCTTTCTCATTATGCCTTACTCATTTCCTTTACATCACTCGACACAAGTTGAAATTGGTTGTTTGTCATTTGTCTTCCTAATACTCTAGAAGTTCTATGCAACACAGAAGCATTGATAGTGGGAGTCATGCCTGCAAAGTTAGGAAGACATCTTAGAATATAGCATTAAGTCCTGAACTTAAGGGAATGAGCAAGGAAAGGAAATGAGGAAGGTCATTCCAGGTTAAGGGGACAATTGGTAAAGCTGGACAAAAGCATATAAAAGGATGTCATATTCCAGAAGACTATATATAAGAGGAAGTAAACAAGTAAGGGGTCACTGAGCCTGGATGGGGGCATGTGGCTGAAAAGATAGATACAACCAGATGGTGAAGGACTAAGGAGATTCTTCTTGTCCTAAACAACTGGAGAGCCACAGAAAACTTAAGAAATGCTCCATTTATAATTCAGATGCAGTAAGAGGAGAAAATACTGGAGACTATCCTCTATTTTTTAAAAGAATTTATTTATTTATTTATTTATTTATTTATTTATTTATTTATTTATTCGCTCATTCATGAGAAATACAGAGAGAGAGGCAGAGACATAGGCAGAGGGAGAAGTAGGCTCCCTGCAGGGAGCCTGATGAGGACTCGATCCCAGGAGCCCAGCGTCACACCCTGAGCCAAAGGCAGATGCTCAACCACTGAGCCACCAAGGTAGCCTAGAGACTATCTTCTAGTAAACAAATTTATACCCCAACTCTCCTCATTAATAAAATAAAGATATAAAATACTGTCTAAAACATGAGATGAAATAACTCTAGTTTTTAATTAAAGATGAATATATAGGAAAAATACATGTAAATATGTATACATTCTATTTTAAGAAGTTAACTTTTAAGAAATAATGTAGTTTTGGGAATTTTCCAAAGGAACTAGCACCAAAACTGTGACTGACTTTTATCTAGCAATGTAGCTAGTTTATAGAGCAGGAGCAGAGTTCCATGCCCTAAATAATAATAGAAAAAAAAATTGAGGCTTATAATCCATGTGTCACTTTGGTAAATTTTACATAGTAAGGTCCTTGGACTTAGAGAAAAACAAAACATTTCAAGATATTTATATAAAAAGAAAAGCTCTTAAACTGAAAGATTTTTAAGACTTGGAAAATACATGAAACTTAGTATTTTCCATTTAAAAATTCATCCAATAATTAAGGGAAAATTAGTAAATATGAAAAAGGTCACTTTAAAAAAAATCCGAGTTTAGATATGACCTGATTTGACCCCAAATTCCACTGGACATTCTGTTACCGAGTAATTAGAACTCTACAGTGTACTTGTTCAATTTGTTTGTACTATGTAAAATTGATTTTTTTTCTTTAATACTAAAATTTGGTCCATCTGTTGGGAAAACAGAAAATGTTCTAAATATATACAAAGAGTGGAAATGCTTCATTCCTCTGGCTGTATCCTGTGGTATATGCATTTTCATCAGTATGTTTGTCTTGCAGACAAAATGAATATCAGATGGTGGTTTTGAAAAAGGGCAGACCTAACATGAGGTGATTAGTTTCAAAAACAGATTTTTATTCTTGATAAATTATTACCAAATACAATCATCTGTTGATTGAGGATATAAAACAGATTGGTCATACTATAACCCACAGGTTAAATGAAAAACGGAAATAATAAGTTTATTTAACATGGTCTTGCATTAGGTTCCCAGCAGTACAAATCTAAGGCAAATAATTAGATTTCCAATTTAAAGATATACATTTGTTAAGCCAGACATTTCCTGAGGTCATCTATTTCTCTGTTGGCTAGTCTCATTGCTCTGGCAATGTATTCAGGACATTTTCACTTAGAACTTTATATTACTACCTATACCTTGTACATTACTCTGATCAAGCCAGTATCGTAGTTTGATTTGGGGATAATGCAGAGGGCAAAGGACTGATTGTGATGATTCCTGGCTGCAAATTAGATTCAAATATATTGTCACATAGGCTTAAGGAACTAATGCCTTAAAAAAAATAAATCCCTGGGGGGAAAATTAAGGATTCACTTAGAAACAACTGGTAAACCAAATCTATCTCATACTAAGTAAATAAATGGGACAACAAATATAGTACACTCAATTTCTTAAATATCCATCCTTCTTTTTTCCATGTAATCTTATGGTAAAAAAAAAAAAAAAAGTTAAAAGACAACTTCTCCGATCAATAGTATATCCTATTTTTACTGAGTATACATCTCCCCTTCCTCCTCCTCTATTTCTTTAGTAATTTACAGCTTTGCTATGTAATGTCTCTCCAGGGAGCAAAGAATCCCATTACAGATGATTCCTCTGTGCAGACTTCAACTCTGTAAATCAACAGGCTGAGCTCTCTAACAGATTTTAAATCCCTGCTTGAGTTAGGCTGGGACAACCTGTAAATTGGTGGGGCCAGAAGTGGGAGGAAGAAGGAAAGTTTGATACCAAAGTAAGTTCCAGGAAAAGAGTTTATAACACAATTTGTGTTTTTGTTAACTTTCTCCAGTAACTATTGTGCCTTGATACAGAAGAAGGGAGGTCCAGAAGTAGTAAGAATTGAAAAAATACTTCCAAAGGAGATTTTCTCCCCAGAAGAACATTCTCAAGTGATTCTAACAAGCCTAGCAGAGTGTATCAGAAGAATAAAGTAATATGCTGGGCTAATGCCTTCTTGGAGATAAGATTTCTAAATGGAATAGAGTACCTTAAAAAGACAGAGTAAAGTTGTATCACTTATAAATTTTGTATGTATAAGTTGCATGACTTATAAAGACAGAGTAAAGTTGTATGACTTATAAATCTTTAAAATAAACCTCTGAGAATTAGATGCCTCATAGGGAATTTATTTACTTACAGAGGTCCATATACTTTTATTACTAAAAAAAGAAAGAAAGAAAGAAAGAAAGAAAGAAAGAAAGAAAGAAAGAAAGAAAGAAAAGAAAAGAAAAAAGGAAGACAAGACCTCTAGAAATCCATGGATGATGTGGAAAAATTTTGAGAGATTGTCATTATTTTTTGTATAGTACAGGTCCCACTTAAAGTAATCATTAATAATATAATAATACTACTACTAATAAGAATAATAATAATATGTAAAGCATATAAATTATATAAAAACTTACATTTTAATAAGAATATTACATATTTTTTTGCCAACACTGATCATATTAGGAAACTGACTCTTGCTCATTTCCATTATTAAAAATCCAGTATGATGTGGTTTTAAATGTTACTTATAAAAGAATAACATTATGTTAAAGTTGAACCAAATACTTATTGAAATAAAACAGTAAGAAGAATAGGAATATGGAGGGCAGTTCAATATTCCTAACTGATGATTTCTGAGAGTCCATTTCATTTAAGACCCCATCACTCGAGTTTAGCAGACTACTCTTTCATTGTTATTATCAATATATAAGGTAGGTCTTTGTCTCCATCTCTCTCTCTGCCCCTCATTAACCTCCACCCAATTGTATCCCAGCTGTCCTAAATCAATACTTCATCTTTTCCACTTTTCTCCTCAAATTGTTTTTACTTTTCAACTTTTCCACTTAGTTGTTTCTCTGACCCTAACTCTGCTCTATACCTTATTCCACTTACATTTAATTGTTACTTATTTTTGTCCATTTTTCCTTCTGTGTTTCTCTTATTTTTACTTTTTTTTCTACAACCATCATCCTAGCAACCAGGATTTATCTCCTCTACTCTAGATTACTATTTCATTCTGTCTAAGCTTTTTTTAAAATATTTTATTTATTTATTAGAGAGAGAGAGAGAGAGAGAGAGGCAAAGACACAGGCAGAGGGAGAAGCAGGCTCCATGCAGGGAACCTGATGTGGGACTTGATCCCGAGACTCCAGGATCATGCCCTGGGCCAAAGGCAGGTGCTAAACCGCTGAGCCACCCAGGGATCCCCATCATTCTGTCTAAGCTTTTTGTTTTGAGTTTCCCCCCAGATCTTTGGCCTATGCACAGAGTTCCAATTAATCCTCCTAAAACATTACTCTAATCATGAATTAACAAAATCTGGAATCTAAAATACTTGCTTTTACTTAGTTCTAAGACCTCTTTTACTTAGAGGTGTTAGAACGACCTCTGACTATGACCATATATTCTGAAAACAAATGTCATCTGTAAAGGAATGAGAAAATGAATGAATTGGGACAAGTCACTTCTAGACAAACTACTCCCAGCAATTGTTTTTGTTAGTCAATACTTTTCTCTAAGTATAAAAATACTAGCATATAATTATTAACTGGAAAAGGTTTTAGAAGATAACCCAATGGAATATTTAATATAGGTATGATTATCACTTTAATGTGATGTCCTATAAGGCCCTTTTTCTTTTGAGTATTACTTCTCCATGATTCCACCCTAACTTTCAAACATTGCTTCTGATTACTGTGACCATCAACAGGCTGAACACACCTCCAGGACAGTTTTGCTCCTCTAGTAAAAATCTGAGTGACATTCTCTAACAATCTTTGCTGCAGCTGGTTTTCTGGAAGGGATCTCACTGTCAATCTTTATTCCAAAAGTTTTCCAAAAGTGAACCTTTTCCTTAGCATGGAATATTATGTAGGGATTTCTTAGTGCTGCCAGGAAGCTTCAGACTGAACTTTTGAATGGAAGAAAAAGCCTTAGGGCACAACTGGGCACCCATGTCTAAGAATGCTGTGTTTGTTTTAAATTGGTGCTCCATCTCTAATATTCAGGAGGGATCTGAAAAAAATCAATGTTTAAAAAGATCCAATTTCCCTGCACCTTTGGTTAAGAGTTCATAGTGACTTCCTCTGTTAGAAGAAGCACTAACTTACCTTAGCAATAGCAAAGAAATTTAAAACCAATAGACTCTATTTTCTCCATCTATTGATTCATCAGTAACTTAACTCTCATCTAAAACTATCTTTGCCTTTGTATGCAAGAGCTTTAATTCTCTACTTATTTGGCATTTACAATCTCAAATGTAGATAATGAATGCTGAAACTCCAGAATGCTCTTCCAAATACTCTTTACTTCTGCTTACACTTACTTCAAACAATACTTCCTTGACTTCTGATTAACAATTCTCTTATGTGTACTCTTGCAGAACACTGTCTTCCTGCCTCCCTACCCACCTCCATCACTGATAAAGCACTTATATTACAGTAGTGGTAGGAGTTTGCTTTCTCCCTGCCTATACAGACTATGAGTTCCAGAGAGATAGGGACCATGTTTTATTCACCTTTGAGTTTCAAAACACAGCACAATAATTAACATATACTAGGTGTTCCTTAAATATTTTCTGAATTGAAGTAGACTGACAAATTGCAATTCAGGCTATGTTAATTACTAGCTAAGTCCAGGCCTCAACAAGCAGAGGACAGCAGTGAAATGAAGTAATTATCCAAATCACCAAGGACAAAAAAATGTGCTAATTTGGGGAAAGTGAGTAAGCAAGATTTTGCCTAACTGGACTAATCCATCATTTCATTCTGATGCTTAGCTTTGCTAATGGAAATCTGACCTCAGTAGAGCAGTCCTATTCTCTCCTGTGTTTTGTGTTATAACTTAAGTGATCTGTTTTATATTGATGCTGAACATAGCCTACACCTCTTGTGCACAGGATAAAAATTGCATCCAAATCCCTGTCACCTATCATGAACGTGCCATTGGTTCCAAGCAGGGTCAGCCAAGGGCAATGCGTGGATGGTCTTATGAAACCCATGACTGACCCCACATTTTAAAGACCACACCTCACTAATATAGTGAGTTATTGGTATATTCTTTATATACCAAAGTCAGCAAGTTACACAACAGAGTCAACTTTTAGCAACATGGTTTTTCCACATGAAGTCTGTGTAATTCTCTAGACAAAACGTAAGGTGGCTCTCCATATGAAACTATAAAACACCTAGAAGACATAAGCAGTGATTTCTTTGACATTGGCTTTAGCAACATTTTTCTAGATATGTCTCCTCAGGCAAGGGAAACAAAAGCAAAATTAAACTATTGGGACTACACCAAAATGAAAAGCTTTTCACAGCAAAGGAAACCATTCAACAAAATGAAGAGATAAACTATTAAATGGAAGATTTTCACAAATGATATATCCAATAAGGGGTTAGTATCAAAATACATAAAGAATTTACAAAACTCAACACCAAAACCCCCAAATAATCCAATTGAAATATAAACAGAGGACCTGAAGAGACATTTCTCCAAAGACATACAGGTTGCAAACACATATGAACAAATGCTCAACATTACCAATTATCAGAAGAATGCAAATCAAAACCACAATGAGATATCACCTTACAACTGTCAGAATGGTTAGAATCAAAAAGGCAAGAAATAACAGGTATTAAAGAGGGTGTGGAGAAAGGAAACCCTGGGGCAGCACCAGTGGCTCAACGGTTTAGCTCCGCCTTCAGCCCAGGGCCTGATCCTGGAGACCTGGAATCGAGTCCCATGTCAGTCTCCTTGCATGGAGCCTGCTTCTCCGTCTGCCTGTGTCTCTGCCTCTCTCTCTCTGTGTCTCTCATGAATAAATAAATAAAATCTTAAAAAAAAAAGAAAGGAAACCCTAGTATGCTGTCAGTTGGTATGCAAACTGGTGCTGCCACTATGGGAAACAATATGGAGGTTCCTCAACAAATTAGAAATAGAACTACATATGATCCAGCAATTTTACTTCTGAGTATTTATCCAAAGAAACTGAAAACACTAATTTGAAAAGATAAATTCGCTCCTCTCAATTGCAGCATTATTTACAATAGCCAGGACACAAAAGCAACCCAGGGATCCACTGGTAGATGAATGGATAAAGGAGATGTGGTATATGCATATGCATACACGTAGGGAGCATACATACATACATACAATAGAGAATGTTGCTCAACCATAAAAAAGGATGAAACCTTGCCATTTGTGACAACAGCGATGGACCTAGAGGGTATTATGCTAAGTGAAATAAATCAGATAGGCAAATGGCATGATTTCACTTATATGTAGAATCTATCAAACAAAACAAATGAATAAACAGAAAGCAGAATCAGACCTATAAATACAGAGATCAAACTGATGTTTGCCAGAGAGGTTGAGGAGATAGGCAGAACTGGTGAAAGGGAGGAGGAGATACAAGCTTCTAGTTATGGGATGAAGAAGTCACAGGTGTGGCACCTGAGTGGCTCAGTTGCTTAAGTGCCTGCCTTCAGCTCAGGTCATGATCCCAGGGTCCTGGGATCAAGCCCCACACTGGGCTCTCTGCTTAGCAGAGAGCCTGCTTCTCCTCCTCCCCTTGCCAGCTGCTTTCTCTGCTTGTTCTCTCTCTCTCTCTGCCAAATAAATAAATAACATCTTTTTTTAAAAAAAAGTCACAGGCAAGAAAGGCACAGTATAGGGAATATATTCAATGGTATAATTAGACATCCAGCACAGAGCCTGACTTGGGACTTGATCTCACAACCCTGAGATCATGACTTAAGCCAAAATCAAGAGTGGGACATTTAACTGACTGAGCCACCTAGGCACCCCAAGAATGTTGCTCTTTAAACCAAGGGTTCTGTTATTTATAATACATATATCTGTTGGCATCTTTCCTTTTCTAGCTCATTTGTACTTGACCTAAGCAAGAAAACCAAAGTTACTTAAACAGTAAGCAATAGATTAGAAATTTAAATACTTGACTTAATCTTTTGTCATTCTGTGACTAATTAATTTCCTTATGCAGTTACAGAAATGGGGATAAAAGTTTTTATTGTTTCACGAGGAACCATAAATTTCAGAAAGTACTTTGCATTTGTAAATTTAAATCTTTCAACTAACAAGCAGTTAATTAGTTTGTAACTGAGAAAGCTGCATTGACTACATAACTATATTTGAAATCAACACTGTCAAATATAGGATTTTTTTTTATACCATTAAGGCTTAAAAGTGGAATGAGGTTTTTTTAAATCAATGGCAGACAAAGGTGTGGTCTTTGTCAGCTTCCACTATGGTTTACCGTGGTCAGGGCCAAAAAGTGCAGAAGGTGATGGTTCAGTCCATCAATATCATCTTCAGATACTTGCAAAATAGATCTCGGATTCAGGTATGGCTTTATGAGCCAGTAAATATGCGGATAGAGGGCTGTATCATTGGTTTTGATGAGTACATGAACCTTGTATTAGATGATGCCATAGAGATTCATTCTAAAACAAAATCAAGAAAACAACTGGGTCGGGTCATGCTAAAAGGAGATATTACTCTGCTCCAAAGTGTCTCCAACTAGAATGATCAATGAAGTGAGAAATTCTTGAGAAGGCCACGTAGTTTGTTTTTTTAGATGTCTTTTTTTGGGAATATAGTTCTAAAATCCTTGTTTGTATCGTTTTGATTACCTGTATATTATTACCAGAGGATAATAAATGCTGTGGGATTGTTTTTATTTAAAAAAATGGCAGACAAAATATTTAATGAAAACTACAATGAAATATAATATTTTAGACAGTAGAGAGAAGTAGAAAGAAACTGGATATCAGAAAAATCCTAGTATGGGGGCACCTGGGTGGCTCAGTCAGTTAAGCGTCTGCCTTCAGCTCAGGTCATCATCCCAGAGTCTTTGAATCAAGCCCCTGCTCAGCAAGGAGTCTGCTTCTCTCTCTCACTCTGCCTCTTCCCTTGTTCATGCTCACTCTCTCTACCCCAAATAAATAAAATAATTTTTAAAAAAACCTCCTAGCTTGAATCTCAGCTTCACCAGTCATGAACTCTGTGGCATTGGGCAAGTCACTGAACCTTTCTGAACCTCACTTTGCTCATTTCTTAAATAGAGTAATAATAGTTCCACCCTTATCTAAGTCTTGAGGTTGTTTTGAGAAGAACAAGAGATAACATAAATTACAGTAATTTTGAAACTATGGAAAAGTATACAATATAAAGACATTACGATTATTATTTTGGTATGTGGCTATTGATGGTGATGATGGCAGTAATGGCCTGATGTTTGCCATCAGATGCATTGCTAACATTCTGCTGTTAGTTAACACAATTACGACAACAACAAATTATTTTTTGTTCAGATTCAGCCATCTGCAAGGCTGGAATATTTGTTTCAACACCAAGAGGAAAACAACTTATATTAGTTTAAATAGAGAATAATAAATACATATACAGCTCTGCCAGAAAAAAAAAAGACTATAGTTCATATTCTTTCAAATTAAGGAGTCTTTGTTTCATGTGGCTTCCTCCTTACTCCTGTAGGACAGACTTGTTTGCAAATGTCAATCATATTTTATTAAATTGACTGTGAAAGGGTGAACTTCAGACCAAGATTTTCAGCCCTAGGCTTCCTTGATATGCTTGTTGCAGATGCAATTTTAGCAACTCCTGCTCAAGTTCTTAAGAAAAAAAGAGAGAGAGAAAGAGAGAGAAAGAGGGAAAGAAAGGAAGAAAGAAAGAAAGAAAGAAAGAGAAAAAAAGAAAAGAAAAGAAAAAGGAGAAAAAGACAAAGAAAAAAAAAAGAGGTGAGATAGAGACTAATACATAAACTGAAACTGGTGTGGACAAAACCATGTGGTAAATACCAAAATGTGCAGCAAAGGAAAAAGTCCCTAGAGCATGCATTCAGTCATTTACACCTCACCATGTGGGTTAGGTGGGCTAATCCAGACATAATCTACTATGTTTAAGGTAACAAGAAAGCACCTAAAGAATACCAGCCATCTTCCTAAAGACTAGACTTCCTAAGTAAAGAAGCAATTTTCAACTAGCTTTCCCTCTTTGCAGATCGCTAACATCCAAAGTATAATCTATGGCTTTTTGTAAAGATTCTGTTGCACCACAGGAAATAATCTTTGTTTCTCTATATATCATTAGTTCTCAATTATTTTCAGTAAGACTCTTCCCTAAAACTATTATGAGTTGGCTAGAAAAAGTGAGCATCATTGTAGTTCCCTGGGTTTTGTCAAAATGATTATCCTTTTAAAAAAGGTGTTTATAAGAGCCTTTGTCAAACCGGTAATCTCCTAAGTGTCTTTCTTAGCTAGAAAAACCTCCAAATTATTTTGTTATTAAAAAAAATAGGCACTAAAACAAGCTCCTTGCTCCCAATAACTTTAATTTCCACATACTTTTGCACTTGGGGAAATAATTAAATTAGATAATATCTATACAGGATATGCCCCAACCCAAACTAGCATCCAAAGTAAAACTATTATTGTGGGATATTATGGTGTCATATGAAAAAGAAGTGTTTCATATCCAAATAAGTTTGAGAAACAATGAAATAAGCTACACTTAAAAGATATCTTTTCTGCTGGATTTCTCAGCTACAAAATGCTATTGCATATTAGAAAGTATTAACAAAATTTATTTGACCACGAAACTCTTTTTCAGGGAACTCTATAAGAATTTGGAAGATATGTGGTTAAGAAATGTATATATGTAACATGACAGAAATATATCAAAGAGTTCATCATGACCACGTAACAGTTGTCTTTGTGTGGTTGAATCAATTTATGTCAATTGGTGTAGCCACAGAGAACCTACTGTCTTGCCAGGTTCTGTTTAAGGAGTAGATACAGATTGCTTTGAGGGAAGAAAAAGAACAGATTTAATTAGCATCAACAATTCCAAGGACTTTCCCCCCAAGTAACAGCAATCTTAAGAAATAGTCAGAGCTATCTTTTCCATGAACTCAGAAGGTCCCAGTATTGTTTCACCATATTTTCATTGGAGACAGCGAGAACAATACATTTATGGAATTACAAAAACCATCATACAAACCACAAAAATGCTGGTGCATCCTCATGTCTAGAAATTCTAGGAAAACCGGTTTCACAATTTAAAAGAGGGCATAAGAGATAAATTTTAGGAGTAATGACTTAATACCTAATACATTTGTATCTAGTTACCAGTAATGCATATCTGAATTCAAATTTCCTATTTCCACATCTTTTATATTCCTTTCTGTAGTTGCCAAGGTGGTTGAGCTATGTCACAGTTGGTAACAACTGTTAGATGACTGTTTCTGCTACTACAGGATCTCAAGTCAGGTATTCAATCCAGAAAACTTTTCTTTTAATCAAAATAATGACGACTGGTTTTGTTCTGTTTTGTTTTTTTAAAGAGCAGTGGGAAGGACCTAGATTTTATCTCTTTTTTTCCGAAGCTTCTCTTTCTCCTGAGCTCAAGTGGAGCCTCCCACAATACTACGGTAGCTCCGGAGCGTGTTCAGCGGCTGTGGCAGCTCAACCATGCAATTTTATAGCAAGCAGCAAACAAGGCAGAGAATTTAGGGTTAAAAACTCAAGTGAAGTTTTGTCTTCTACAGTAATGAAAGCTGACTAAAAGAGTAAATCAAATGGATCTCCTAACAAAATGAAAACAGCTGTTTGGCCTGGCTTGGTCTCTGATTTAGGTTAAGTAATTATTGCTCTAGTGTGGTTCAAGGTTGTTCTGTATTAGTGAAATAGGATATCACATGAAAATCATCCAACTTTTTAATTTACTGTAGCATCAGAAATTCCACTGTATAAAAAATTCCAGAAACGTAATCTTCTAAAAACTTTACCTATAAACCTTTTTCAAATACCAATTGATTAAATCTTACAAGGCATAATTACACAATACATAATTATATTATAGTAATAACCTTTAGTATCTATGCTGAGAAAAATATTTTAACATTTTACCTTTAAAACACTAAGTTTTTCAACTTTTACTGGAGTGATATATAATATCCCACATCCTAAATAACTGTAAAGACCTTTTTTTTTTGTATCTAGAGATTTTCTTATGAAGAATAACCAGTAAATAGCTACTTCTTGAGCCCCCAAACAAGTCTATTTCAATAGTGTAAATCTTTTTTATTTTTTAATTCAACGTTGGCAAACTACGGTGGTTGAGACAAAAAAAATATAATGAAGAATCATAGTAAAGCGCCATTCTTGAGGAAGAGGTTTCTATGTTTAACATGTTCAGAGTAAATAAATTACTCAAGAAACTTCAAATTTCATTTCTTGTTTGTGGACTTTTCATTTTTCTATTACCATCATTCATGCTATTCTGCTCTTATTCGAACATTTTATTTGTTTCAGCTTGCCTATGATAACAAAGAACAAATCAACTATAGGTGGTTGGTATTTGTTATTGTTGTTTTTTTTAAAATAATGCTCCTGTAATTATTTTTAAGTGGTTAAAAAATTAAAACTATTATCTGACACAAGATGTTAAGTTCTTGAAGAGAACAAAAACTAAACTAAAGTCTTGACCACTGTTAATTTTTTTTTAAGGAATTTATTTATTTATTTGAGAGAGAGTGAGAGAGAACACAAGTGGAGGGAACAGGGAGAAGCAGGCTGCCCACTGGGCATGGAGCCCAATGCAGGCTAAGGCAAAGGCAGATGCTTAACCAACTGAGCCACCCAGGTGTCCCGCCACTGTTAATTTTTAAGTCTGTCTCCATTATATCACTGTAAGTATACTTAAATACATGAATAAACAATAACATTAAAATATTTTCTAACACTAACAACTATTTAAAATATAGAATAATTTCAATAAATTGACATTTTAGAGCATTTTAATACACTTAGGTATTCAATTTGGTTCCCAACAAAAAGGGAGACAGGGAAAGAGAAACAAGGAGAGAAAAGATTGCATCAGAAAATTAATATTTTAAAGAAAATTACTTAGGTGGTGTAAAGCCCAGGGAAAAATCTCAGATGTTCTTGTTGTAATTATTATTGCTGGCTGTAAGACATGACATATTTACCTTTCCAGTGGGATAGTTTTGTAGTTTTCCTAAGTCTAAATAGTATTTCTTGCTAGTCCTTGCCAATTATTCTAACTAGTGCTTGCCAGCACATCAGAATAAGAGAAATAACAGAGTTACATGTGTTATTTCCCCAAAATGTTTCTGCATTCTGATCTTTCTTAGGGGTCAATATTCCTTAAATAGAAGAATATATCATGTCGGGGGTTTCCATTCAGAAATTGTGTTGTGGAACTAGATCAACAGTGTACAATTTACCTAAGGATTAGAGAGGAACTCAGTGAAAAGCAATATTTAAAAGGAAGGTTTGATTTTTCCCTTTCAGACAGTTAATGTAAATTCTACTAACTGAGATCTTCAAAAATGATAGGGCACTAGAAGCCAGTCTACATTCTTAGCTGTCTGCAATCTGAGGAGGGTAATACAGAGGAATGGTCCCACTACTTTGCAGTCAGTGTTTTCCTTTCAAGAAACACAAAGCCTACTGTTGTTATTGCAAATCTTATTGAGTAGGTAAATGTCATTAAGTCACATTTATAAAGAAAATGGAGCATAGTAAGATCCCTTAAACAGTGCATCTTTAATTGCTGAGTCAAAGTATAAGGTCAAACTATTCAGTTTTCTGTAGACACGTTTCCATCACTAGTGTCCGAACAGAACTTCCAGATGTACATGCTGTATATGTGTATGCTGAAAGGAGAAGCTCCCTCTCCAAAAATCAGTCTTGCCCTCAAATACTTCTTCTGAATCCCCAATCTGTCTCTAGCTCTGTTACTCCTGATATTTCTTCACATCATCCCTTGAGTAATTCTTTAGTTGTTACATCTTTATGAGTTCCATCTTAGGAACAAATTTTTCTAGAATCCACCCTGAAAAAGTCTTGCTCTGTGTTTTTTTTTCTATTGATCTTTTTTGGATTGGTCTCCTAAGATATTACTATTTTCCTTTCTCTTCTTGACAAAATTCCAAAAAAAAAATCTAGTATTATCTAAGAAATGAGTGTCAATGATGAATTTGTTGGTCTTAGAAGGTTATGTTTCTGACCTAGTGCTCTGTGTCAGAAAAGGCATAGCAAGAGGGATGGAAATGGACACTAACAGTGACTGATATGACAGAGTGAAGACCTCATATCTTCAGTGTATATTTTTTGATAAGTGTTCCTATAACCACAGAAACTCTTTAGTTGTCAAGTTGAACACAGGTCAAGGTCCTGGATTTTTTGAGTTTGGTCAACAGTCTCTAAATCTCAGCAGCAAAATATGACACCAAAGATGGCCAACAGTAGTCAGAATCAACTATCAACATCCAGCATGAGTGACTAGAGACTGGAACTTTGATTCAACTTTGTTTTGAAGAACTTGTTCAGCCAGGGAGCTCTCTGTTAGGAAGCATAGTCCACCCCAAATGGTATTTCTCTACTTCCTTTATTCTCTCAACTACTTACCTTTACCCTGAGGATGAAAAGGACACTGTTGAAAGGAAATAGATTTTTGAAATATTGGCATTTTTAATTAATGTTTATTTTATTTTTTAAAAAATTTTTATTTATTTTATTTATTTATTCATGAGAGACACACAGAGAGAAGCAGAGATAGGCAGAGAGAGAAACAGGCTCTCTGCAGGGAGCCCAATATGAGGCTCGATCCCAGGACCTGGAGATCACGACCCAAGCCAAAGGCAGATGCTCAATCACTGAGCCACCTAGGTGCCCCAAGATTGGCATTTTTTAATTCCTCCTTCACTTTCTTCCCCGTTTTCCTCAAGACTCTAACACAGAGCCAAGTTTCAACTGCCCTCAAGGTAGCAAGTCTTTTTGCACATGCTTATTAAAGGAATGACACTTTGTATAGAGAGAAGGTGCGATCAGATAGATGGAATATACAGAGCACCCTGAAGAACATTTGCACTAGATGAACAGTGTTTTGTACAATCACAAAGTTTTACACCCTCACAGCCAACCATTTCGAAGCAAATTTACTACACAGTTTTCTCTTTCCTCTTAATTTCCTAAGGAAGAAATTTCTTTCTTTCTTTTATTTAAAGTTCTTGGTTCAAAGTAACCAAATAAGTCTTTAGTTCAAATTATTTCACTATATATAATTTTTCATTTTAAGTTTTAAGGACTTACAATACAAAATGAGTATAGAATATAAAATAGTGTATATCATATCTATTTCTGTAAAACTTTAATAGAAGACCTTACAAAATTTTGGCAATTTTTCTATACTAACTTACATGCTACTTTATATTGTAGGTACTTCTTCACTTGATGTTGGCTAAAATATGATATGTCAACTTTCACAACCTATGAATAATGGCAACCATATCAAAAGCTAAGGCCTTTATTAGAGTTAGTTCAGCCATGAATGAACCATGAAATCTTTTGTAGTAAAATATTTACTCCTACTTTCAAATCATTGGATCTTTGAATTGGAAAGGACCTTAGCAACTATCCTTTCCAAAGCCATCATGTCATATATGAGGGTATTAAGGCCCTGAAAGGTGAAGCAACTCATCCCAGGTCACAAGGTCTGTTGAGAAGCCCAGCTCCTTCCACTTCTCCAGGTAATAGTGGTAAAACTACCATATTTTTTGAAAGTTTTTATCTCACATTGTATCCAGAAGAGGTAAAGATGTTCTCTTTAGGGAATTCTCAGTTCCTAAAATTAAACATTTTATTCCTTTACTCTTTAGCATTTCCTAAATGGTACCTAATTCAGTCATAAGGGTTTAATCATTCCCATTCGACATTCCTAATCCTTAATCAGACATTCCCCATAATCTTTCCTATATAGCTATTTATATTTTACATTGAAGAAATTAAGGTATTATAGAAAATGTTACATCTAAATCACAAAAATTATTTTTATGTGGCAAGGTCTTCAAATAAGGTATTCTGACTTTCTGAAACAAGTGTGAAGTGTATATTTTTAAATGAATCCATGCATTGCTTTAAAATACTCCCCCCCCCCAAATGGTGGAGAAGTAGATGAAACAAGGTTGGCAAGATTATAACTGTAATTATCATTTCATTATAATTGTAACTGTTATAAAATTGTAACTGAAATGGATATATGTGATTTATTATACTATTCTATTCAATAAATACTTGAAATTTTTCATAATGTTTGCTTTAAAAAATCAATCTATATACTGCCTTTTGGGAGAACTTAAATAGTTACCAAAGCCCAACATATACCAGTGAACTGTTCTCATCAATAATGAAAAGGTAAAGGAGATTGCAACCAATGCCTTCATCTATTAATTATGTAAAAAAAAATACACAAGAAGAAATTAACCATCTTAACCATTTTTAAGTGACCAGTTCAATAGTGTTAAGTATATTCACATGGGAACACTTGGGTGGCTCAGTGGTTGAGCATCTATCTTTGGCTCAGGTCATGATCCTGGGGTTGCTGGGATGGAGTCTGGCATCAGGCCCCCCTCAGAAGGCCTGCTTCTCCCTCTGCCTATGTGTCTGCATCTCTCTCTGTGTCTCTCATGAATAAATAAATAAATATTAAAAAGAAAAAGTATATTCATATTGCTGTGCAATGGATCTCCAGAAATTTTGCATCTTGTAAAACTGGTGCTCTATGCCTATTACACAATTCCCCTTTTAATCCTTTATTCAACCCCTGGCAACCACTACTTTGTTTTTGTGAATTTGACTACTTTAGATATCTTGTATAAGTGGAATCATACATACAGTGTTTGTTTTTTTGTGATTGGCTTATTTACTTAGCAAAATGTCCTCAAGGTTCATCTGTGCTGTAGCATGTAACAGGGTTTTTCTTGCTCTGAATAAGATACCATTGTATGTATATGCTATGTTTTTTGTCCATTCTGTATTGATGGACATTTGGGTTGCTTGTACCTTAAAGTGTTCATCTTAACATTATTTTCTGAAGAAACTGAAACAAAAGATGCTGTGAGGAAAGCTCAACTAAGCAACAAGGAGAATGAATGGGTGTGCAGCTCTTGACATCCTCGACTTCAGGACCTACAAGAAACCGGGCATACCTAATGGAAATTAGTGGTAGATTGAAAAGAAGCTAAATTTATTATTTATCTACTTTTGTTTTCTAACCTTTTATTGTAGTACCCTTTCTTGATGAAACTATTTAAAGGATATAACTGAATATAAATATATTTTTACCCTCTCAGTCTAGAAATACAGCTGTAAGAGAGCTGTAAGAGAGCCTGATCGAGAAGAAGGTATCATGGATGGAAAGATAAAGATTGGGAGAGTATCAAATTTTTCAGCTTATAAAAAATTTTTATTAATAAAAATTACATTTAAATCCCAAATTTGTCAAAAAGAAAAAAACTTGGAATTTGAGAATCCATTTGATTTCTAAAAGGCTGAGCACTGTGCTCCATTTAGGAAAAGCTTCCTGAAGAGAAAATGAGTGGGAAAATCAGAGAGGGTGACAGAACATGAGAGACTCCTAACTCTGGGAAATGAACAAGGCATAGTGGAAGGGGAGGTGAGTGGGGGGATGGGGTGACTGCGTGACGGGCACTGAGGGGGGCAATTGACGGGATGAGCACTGGGTGTTATACTATATGTTGGCAAATCGAACTCCAATAAAAAAAAATACAAAAAAAGAAAAGCTTCCTGAATGGCACTGTGATATCATGGGGGGCGGATAATTGTTTATTTGAGAGCATGAACCTAGAGGATATATCTCTTCAGACGATTTCTCTACATCTGAGTCCACATGAATTAAAGTCTACCCCAAATCTCTTGAGTTTCTTGGGCACCGTGAAGCCACTACCATCTTATCTGGAGCCACTTTTACACTTTGTATTTTGCTTCTAGTTAGCTTTCTCAGCTCCCACTCCAAGAAGTTGCCAATCCCTTGGGCTCCTTAAATTTCTGGCTTAGATTATGTGGAGTGATTAATGGTGGTGGGCCTGGTACATGTTGAGGTCAGCGTGCTGAGCATCCTGTATGTCAGCGACAAATACAGCAGTGTGCATCCACCAACTCACTTTTCCCCTTTGCAGCCATAATTTATTCATCCCCGAGTACACTCAGCCATCTGCTATTTATTTTGTTTTCTTTAAGCATTATTTCCCTCGATTGGCTAAGCTAGGGCACAGGTGAAAAGTGGTAAGAAGCGAAGGGAATTTGCTGTTGTTGGACACAGGAGGGGTGAGTTGAGCTCCCCGGGAGGAAGAGCATTCAGCTCAATAGAAAGGGCCTAACTGTATTGTTGAATACTTAAATCCCTGTCTAATAGGAGCATTTGGGCCAGGCCCAATCATAACTAGCTAAGGCTAGACCCCTGGGGTGAGGAGTGTAAAGCTGGGGAATTTTAAGCATCCTTAATAGTAGCTCTGTAATAAACTGATGCTCTGAATCTTTGCTAGAGTCTGTACAAGACTGGGCTATAAATTTTATATTTGGCTAAGTGACTCATAAAGAAACACCCACCTGATTTCAGACATGCATTTTTGGCAGTCAGGGAGCTTGCTAAATTAGCTATGGTTCTATTTTTAGCTGCTTTCTTTCTCTGCCTAAGATACAATGATTCTATCTGTACAGTTTTACAGCTCTACTCTCCACTACTGCTTATTAGACTGTTTCTTGGACTGAGAGATTGCTTCTTTTTTAAATGCCCAAAACGTTGGAATAAATTTTTTTATTTCATCTATTAACTTCTGGCCATGTCAGCTGTTTTTCATGAGAGTTAACTATAATAAATAAGTTATCAAAATGCGTTCCAGCTTATTTGTACTACATAACAATCACTGTTATTACAGAGTGATAAAAATTTAAAAACACTTTTCCTTCAGGAAGAGTTGAAGTGTCTCTTGTCTGGGGAGGTCCGGTGTTGACTTGAGGAACTTTGGTCAAGCTGGTATTTGACCTTTGGCAGGAGGCTGCCCTGGGTCTTATATTCTCAACAAACTGGGCCCAAGACAATAGTGTGCTTTATAGCCCAGAGCCCGATCAGTGTGTTTCTCCAAGGAAGACCTCAAGCTGAAAAGCCAACATGCCTGACAAGCACCGTCAAGGTACCAAGGGCATAAGCACTAGACATTGGAAAACAAATGGAAAAGCACACACAGCTACATCTGGAATCCTAATGGGCCGCCAATGGTTCCCAGCTAAAGGAAGAATTACCCATGTTATTTTATCATCCCTTGCGCTAACTTCGCTGTTTATGTACAGCAATAAATGATTTTTTAAAAACATATTTGGGTCATTATGTCATATACCACCAGCAAGTAAGGTTGTTTTATTGTGCTTGGAGTCAAAATACACTGCTGTACCCAGATGTACGGGAAGTTTAAAATCTCTTGTCCTTCTGTATTCATTCCTCTTGGACAAATGAGTTAAGTTTTTAAAAGGGAAATTGAGAATTTTTATGGCTTCTACTCCCACCTCACCAGTAAAATTTGCACCAGTATTTTTCTACCCAGCAAAGGTACTTGGCCAATGATAACACTAAATAGTAATGTAGAAAGCCGAACAGCTTCCAACCAACAGGAAATGCCAGAGATTTTTTTTTAACACTTTTAGCAAGTTGGATTCTTCTGCCAAGACTGTACTATAACCAAAAAGTAACTGGGCTGATCAGGAATATGGAGCGATATCCAAAGGTTCAAGCCTACTCTTCCCATGCGATATGTGGATTTCCACCTTCCTTTCTGATTGCTACAGGAAGTTTTAAAATACACCTGCCTGCTAACTCCTTTATCATACATATCCACCAGTTACCAACGAGATGAAATATGTTCTTATTGTTTTTTTTGTTCTTAAAAAATACTGTCTTAGTTTAAAAGAATTCCAAAATGCCTATCTCTTTATAATATATTCTTTTACATGATCTTTAATCAATGAATCTGGTTGGTTTCTTTTTCTACCCATTCCCCATACTTACCAAAATTTTAAAGCTCAAGTCATCCAAATCTGCTGCAATCTCATTATTAAAAAGGGAATCTTTTTTTAACATGAATAAAGAAAGGACTTTACACATCAAGGGAGGGGAAAGGAGAGGAAAGGCTAAGAAAAGCAGATGTTCAGATATGACTGACCCACCTACCCAGAGAAACAGTCCTTGTGTGAGTGTTTGGTTTCTGAAGCAGAGGATGCTGGCTTTCCTGTTTACTTAGCTAGCCCTGTCATTGGTTTACAGGTGGCCTGGAAAGAAGATTTAGGAAATGTTTTCTCTCTCCATAAATGAACATCAAATTATTTTACAAGGTGCCCTGGTACATGCATCATAACATATTGGAAGCCAAAAGCAATCTCAAAGCAGAAGGGAGGGCAGTGGGTCAAGGAGAGGATGGAATGGGGCAATGAGCTGTGTATTAAGTGGGAGTCTATGAGGAATTTTGTCTCAGACTTCTTGGTGAGGCAAAATTAGTTTAAAATTTTCAAATAGTTTACTAACAGATAAGTCATTTTGCTGGCATACAACTTTAGTCTGGCATACATATTCTTCCTTCTCCCCTTTCTGACAGGATTTTTTTAAAAGGTTTTATTTATGTGAGATAGGGAGCAAAAGAGAGCATGAGGGAGGGGGATAGAGCAAGTGGGAGAAACAGGCTCTCAGCTGAAGAGGGAGCCCACTGCAGAACCAGAGATGGGACTCAATCCCAGGACCCTGAAATCACGTCCTGAGCCGAAGGCTTAACCGACTGAGCCACCCAGGTGCCCCCTTTGACAGGATTTCTGTGTTTTCTGGTTATTCTTACAAGGACCTTTAATCATGATCTTCTGCTACTAATGATGCTAACCTGATTCTGAGTTTTATCTGAATTCTCCACACAAGGAAAGCCTAAAATCACCAGCATTGCTTCCTTATGAAAGAAGCCATTACTTGATGATCTATCAACTAAGTCTAGAGTTCCATCTCTTTTTCTCTCCTTTATGCATGCTTATAGTCACCATTTCTTTTGTCCTATCACTTAACAATTTTTTTCATCAAATTTTAATGGTGATCTCTTTCCCTTTTTTCTTGCTTGTGTTCTAACTCTATCCTCCTGACACATTTCTAGCTTACACTTCAGTAGTATCTGATTCTTTTTTTTTAAGATTTTATTTATTTATTCATGAGAGACAGAGAGATAGAGAGAGGGAGAGAGAGAGAGAGAGAGAGAGAGAGAGAGAGAGGGGCAGAGACACAGGGAGAGGGAGAAGCAGGCTCCATGCAGGGAGCCGGACATGGGACTCGATCCCAGGACTCCAGGATCATACTCTGGGAGGAAGGCAGGCGCTAAACTGCTGAGCCACCCAGGGATCCAGTAGTATCTGATTCTTGTCATATTTCACATTTCAAGAGAATTTTAGAGTCTCTTGCTCTAAAATTGCGAACTACATTCGCCCAGCCCAGAAGTCTTCATAGATCATCTATGTCAAACCATGTCCCTCCTCCTTCAGAATGCTGCCAGGAATCATCTCCCAAACTAACCCCATATGGCTCTGCTCAACCAAATCACTTCAACAATCCTGTTTGCATACTGACAGGAGAAATCACTTAGAAAGATGTTTCTATATTCTGCAGATGTTTATATTTTCCTTATGATTCTTCTGCTTCTGTTCTTTTCTTATTTCATTTGCATATATATTCTTGTCTTTATTTAAATTTAAAGCTCCTTGTAAGTATGGAGTGATCTTATAATGAAATACTTTTTGTGTGTTTCTAGAGTTCTCAGTTCAGTGCTCACTATATTGCATGGAGAAAAAAGAAATATGGTTATCTGACTGAAGTCTGAAGTGGCTTTTTTGACTGTCATGCTCTTTGGTTTGTGATAGATAAGCATATCATAATAACCATTCCCTGACTTTTGTAATCTAAGCATATTAGTCCCATCCATTGGACTCAAGATTTCTGAGGGACACAGAGTATATCCACTTTCTATCAGTAAAAATATGAATAATAATATAACTGACAGAATTGTAATACTTGAAAAATGTGTCTTCACAGCATTCAGCATTTGTGAGAGTTCTCTCCTTTCTCAAACCCAGATACTATGTGTCTTCTTAATTTCTAACTTCTCCAAATAAAAACATCAAGATGTGGGCAGCCTGGGTGGCTCAGCAGTTTAGCACCGCCTTCAACCCAGGGCCTGATCCTGGAGACCTGGGATTGAGTCTCACGTTAGGTTCCCTGCATGGAGTCTGCTTCTCCCTCTACCTTTGCCTCTCTCCCTCTCTCTCTCTCTGTATCTCATGAAAAAATAAATAAAATCTTAAAAAAAAATCAAAACAGCAAGATGTGAGGTTATTTACCCTTTTAACTGAAATTATCACAAATATATTCACTCTTTTGAGAATTTTATTAGTTTTATTTCCTTTTATGGAATAAAAGTATTTCCTGAGAGAAGAGTTTAGAGAATATTCAGAAAGTGAGAAGAATGTAGAAGGAGGAGGAATACAGAATAGTCTCCTTGGCCCTATAATTGTGCTGCATTCAATTCTGGTCTTAAAGACTGTAGAGTGTACTTGCTTCAGTTGTTTGGGGTATGTTTCTTAGTAGAGTAGTAGAATACCTACCTTTCCATTTTCCTTAATACAAATATTCCTTTGCCTTAAGATTCACAAATGCCAGGGGTTCTGTGCCCCTAAACTGGGCTGGGTCTCCTAGCATTACTGCCATTTATATGCCTCCCTCATCTCCACTACCACCACATGGACTAGGGGTATGCCATTCCATAAGCTTCTCTTTGCTTCTTCTAGAATATAATCCACAATCCCATGATCCAAAGTCTTAATTACCTCCAATACCCCAAACAGTGAATCTGACACTGTCTTAGAAGCAGGGAACGGCTACTTAGTAGTCATCAGGGAGGTACAATGATGAAAAGTAGGAAATGGGAACCATCAACCTAACTAAGCATGCTGTGAGATGCCACCAGCAAAACACCATGGTTATTAGTAGATATGATCCTGCCTCTTTGCCTGAGTCCCTGACAGCATGTTCCAATAAAGTTTAAATCATTCACTGACATATTCATTCCTCCTTCTTGTTGGCATTACTTTTACCTAAGGTATAACTAACATGCAATAAACTATATATTTAAAAATATACAACCTGATAATTTTTGACAATTTTGTATACCTGTGAAGCCATTAGCACAATTCAAGGTGCTAATGAACATAGTCATCAACCCCAAACGTGTCTTTGTCTCCCTTAACTATCCCTCCCTCCCATTCCTGACTCTCTAGGCAATTACTAATCTGTTTTCCATCACAATAGAGTAATTTGTATTTTTAAGAAGTTTACATAAGTGGAATCATACAGTCTGTGCTCTTTTTTTTTGTCTGGCTTCTTTTACTCAGCATAATTATTTGGGGATTCATTTGTGTTGTTGAAGGTGTGATGGGAATATTTGCTTTTATTGCTGAGTATAGATATGGCTATCTGAGAGGGACGTATTGAGCCTCTTTATTGTGGCAGGTACTATTCTAGACACTGGAATATACAAGTACTAAAGACTAGGTCCCAGCCCTCAGCGATCTAACTTGGCATCTTATACACAGCTTTCAACCCTTAAGAGAACATTTCCTACACGAAACTTGGAGCATTGGTGACTCAGAAGGCATTCCCTTCTGACTGTAAATAAAGAGTAAGAGGAATACATTTTATGTAGAAGGCAACAGTTATACTTAGAAATTCTCCCCAAACTTAAACACTGCTAAACACATAGACTGTTTGAAGAGCAATACTAGGAATGAGTTTGTATTGGGAGTATATCCTGTCTCAATGTAGAATCTCAGAATGTTGGACACTCTAGATTGGGGTTCCAAGCTCAATCAGAAGGCAAGCACATAGCCTGACAGAGTTGCCTGCTGAGGACCGTGGCATTAGGAAAGGGCAGACATCTAAAGGGGAAAATGCAACTCTACTCTTGGTAATTGGTATCTTGATGCTCATTGTCGTCAGAGTCTCCTATTTTTTTGAGGAAAGCTGGATTTTTATGTGAAATCCTTTTTTGCAACTAATAAAACAACTAAACAAAAAATGGCATCTTATATAGAGACAAATAAGTAACTTGAAAAGTACAATAAAGTTTGATGAGCTTTTGGAACCTCAGCAAAGACCATGTAAATCAGACAAGGAAGGAGGTTCAGCAAAACCTCTTAGAGGAACTAAGACTTAAAGTAGATTTTGGTGAATGTGCAGTAGTTTATTACAGGATGAGTCCAAGAACTACAAGTCATTTTTATATGCCTGGCATGGGGGGACAGGTGAAGCTAGTGAGAAGGACCTTATATGCTGGGTAAGAAGCTTAAATTATATCTTGAAACTTATTAAAGGTGCTTAAATAGCAATTGAGTAACTAGGTAAATAGACACTGGATCCAGAAGTGAAAGTAGGGCTGGGGAGATAAATTTATTCTAACATTTTGAGTTCAAGGTTGTGTAGGACATTTGAAGGGAAAAGTCCAGAACTCAGATGGATATTAACATAGGTTTAGATTATGCAGAATGTCAGAATGTCAGAGATGGAAATACACTTTTTCTTATATTTATAGGCCTAAGGGAGGAAAAGAATAGAAAAAAGAGCAGAAGGCTTGAAATGCAGCCTTTGGAAACCACTGCCTTTGTGGGAAAAAATGAGTTCATGTATCTCATTTATTTTTTCTCCCTAATTTGTAAATTCCTGAAGGAAGGGGCTGTGCCTTTAAACTTTTCAGGAACTCAGTGCCTCTGACAGAGAAGGGGTTCAAAATTAATTCATTTGCATATTTTCAAATTGGAAATATGATAAATCTGAGTCTATAACTAGCTGTTTCTGATAAACTAATCCATGTGTTGTACTAAAATGCTAAAAAAATCAGTTCATGAGTGTTAGGACATGAATTATTATCATCTCATAGATCTGATCTATTTCTGCTGAGTAGGAGCAACAACAATTGCTAGTCGTAGATTTTTCTAATATTTAACTCTAAATATATAAAAATGAAAGGTGTTTCTAGTTTCAAATCCAGTAATATAACTTTAGCAGAATGCAGGACAGTCAAATCAGGCAGTGGTCTTAAATATACAACTAGATAACAATTAAGATAACACGATGAACATCTTTTTTTTTTTTTTTTTCAAATCATGCAGAATTTAGCAGGTGACAACTTGGATACATTTTGCTTAAGTGATTAAGAATCCCAATTCTCTCAACAGCACTCCCACCAAAACTAGGAAAGCCTTCCTAATCTGAATTAAATCTAAAGATTGTAAATATTATTCTATCTTTAAACTAGATTAACTAGAGGTAAATGAGTGTAAAGAGGTCAGGAAAACTTCAGTGAATCAATCCTCATTTTTCTCGCCACATCAAGTAAAGGAACTATGATTTACGCAATTTCTGCTAGGGAAAGTGCTTCCCATGTAACTTTTTTCCTCCATGATCTCTCCCCCTTAATACATTAAGGGGTAACCTTTACTTGCCATAGAAAAACAGACATGTGAATTCGATACTCTCAGTTTGTTGATATGTTTTTAAAGCTGGCGAGCAAATAGAGTGCAGAATGTGAAATTTTTTTGCTTCGACTGCCACATGGCTAGCTGGAAGCTGAGTTCAGGACATAGCAAACCGTCTGTTCTGATTTCCAAGAACAGCAAAAATATTAAGTTATGTTGAGGGAAAAAAATTCTTATTCTTGATATCATCAAACTTGTTTCTAAAATACCCAATTTCTTCTAGGTAAAAAACTTTCAAATGAAATAAAAACAACAAATTTAATTTTCCCATTTCCCAAAGATGTCTAACAATTTCCAAAGGAATTTCTTAGACTCATTTTTTTGAAGTTTGTTTTTTAAAATAGAAAACAACAATGTAGTTTGAATTCCAGGTACATTATCTAGCTCCTTAGAGAAATATTATTTAGATATGACTTGATTTAAGAAAACTGAATATCTAAAATTTTTCTGAAAAAGATAAATTAAGCAGCTATTAATTGCAGTTTAAAAGCATTATTTACATTACAAGATTCATTAACATACTAATCTCTTCAGTGAACTTTAAAAAAATAATTAATAAAAGTTTTATTCCTATAACCTTGAAAAGTTTCCTTTGGGTAAACGGATTTATGGTGCAAACTAAGGCATGTGTGATTTTTCCTTTTATAACAATAGGTCCATGATACCAGGCTATTAGTCTCTTCTGCTTCCCTTTACAGATTCAATTTTCTCCTAACATGCCAGAGAATACCACCTGTGTGCCACCAAGTCAGATATTTTTCCAGCACTCCAGATTCACAGATTACACTTCTTATAAGATATCTCTGCTTGTTTAACCCATGGAATTCCAAATCCAATACATTCAGGACTGACAGCATCATTCCGTCTTCCAAATCCTGCTCTTACAATTCCTTCTTCCAGGAAACTGATGAACTAGCCATGCACAGCCCAAGTTGTCACACTGCAGACATTCTCTCTTTTTTAAAGATTTTATTTATTTATTCATGAAAGACACAGAAAGAGGCAGCAACACAGGCAGAGGGAGAAGCAGGCTCCCTGTGGGGACCCTGATGCAGGACTCAATCCCAGGACTCCGGGTTCACAACCTGAGCCGAAGGCAGACTCTCAACCACTGAACCACTCCGGCATCTTCACTGCAGATATTCTCAAATCCTTCCCACTTTTAACCATAAATACAACTTAAGTCCTGTTTCTACCATCTTAATACTGTTTAAATGCATCCACCTCTCTTCTCTCCACTTATCACCTTGGTTTAGACCAATTCCATTTCCCCCTCCTCTTATATAACTATCCAGTTGTACCTTTCTCTAATTCATTCTCCATATCATCACCAATGATGCTATAAAACTGAAAATCCAAGTAAATCTTCCCTGCCTAAATTCTTAAAGAATTTTCCAGGATAAGGCCTAATGCTAGAAGGGCATAAGAAACACTTTAAGATAAACTTCTTTCCACTCTCCCCACCTTCCAATCTGAGCTCCAATCATTCGGAGTTACCTGCAATCCCCTATGTGTCCCCTCCTTGTCACTTTATTTGTTTTACCTAGCATGAATTTTCCACACTCTTAAGGTCTTTCCCAATTGCCTTTGGTATTTGCCTTTGATGTCTAATTTCGGGCTATTACCTTTCTAGGAAGAAAGTTTCCCTGGCTAATCTTCACCCCTTCCATAGAGAAGATAGTGCCCTCCTGTGTGTTCTGGAAGTTCTCTGTTCTTACCCAGACTATAGCACTTATCACCCTTTATTGTAATTGTTTATTAATTTGACTGCCTTTTCTCTCAGAATATAAGCTTCTTGAGGCCAGGAGCCATACCTTGCCTTCCATTATATCACCAGTGCTAAAAACAAAGTCTAGTGTGTAGTAGACACTCAGTAGATAGAGGCACAAACAAAAATATATAAAGAAACATGAGCCAAGAATTAAAGACAATTTCATTTTAGTGTTAATCATATTTTAAACTCTTAATATGGTTTTTCTTTTTTATAATCTCATAATCTTAGTTTTCCAATATTTAACAAAATGAAAACAAAAATACAAAAATGTTTACTTTTCTTATTTAAATGCAAATTTAAACATGTTTCTTTTTGAAAACCAATAGTAGTCTATTATTTTAAATTAAAGATACAATTACCTATTCACAGAAATTTCAGTGTAAGCATACTTTGCTATATCATATGAAGGTGATCATTGAAGATTATACGTAAGAGACTTTAGAGATAATATAAATTTTAAATGTACCAATGGAACTTGTGCCTCATTATTTATAGGAACACTGGTTTTGTATAAAGTGACTACTCGTTCTCTTTAGTTTTAGAAACTTGAGTTTCTAAATACAATATTGGGCTTTCTTAAGGTAGAGTACAATCATGAAGCACTAAAAACCCGGAGAGACTTCAGGGTTGTAAAGAAAGGAAAGGTAAAACATTAAACTACATAATGAATACTGAATGATTGTGAATATGAATATTCCCCTAAACCTATATTAAGGAGCAATCTCCAACTTTTTTTTTTTTTAATTTGTGGCAAAATTTCAGTTCTAAAGATTAAGGTGCTTACTTCCTATTTGTTTCCTACCAGGCAAAATGAGAAAACTGGTCTAGATCAACATTTCCTAAACATTACTCCAACTGAAAAAGCTTTTCTTTCTTTAAAATAAATATCATGGAGATGACCAATATCTAAAATATTTAAAAATTCTGGGGGAAATAAAAAAGGGAGACACTTTTGTTCCCTACTCCTTTGCCCTACAACATGTTGATTCTAAAGTGCTAAGAATTCAGTGGAGCACAGCTTTAAAACCACCTGTATGTGAAAGCTCCAAAGACCTCCTTCAAATCTGAAGTTACACTGGTTCTAAAATTCACAAACATTTCTGTGAATGCAGCTATCTAGAGAAGAGGGACTAAATAATCAAATCTCTGTACTGAGGCTTTCTAGGGAACATGAAAGTATATAGTGTAATATAGGTGCATTTTAAATTGTTATAGTTATGAAAGAGAGATCTCTAGGAATTATCATAGAATTAATGGATTCTATAATGTTTCTGTAATTATTTGCTTAGCCTATTATTTTCCATCATTTAAGGGAGCCTGTGAGAACATGTAGTTGAATGAAAAGACAAACTGCTGGGGAAAACTTCACTAATATTTCAGAATTGGAAAGTGAAAAAGAGTAGGTTTCATCAAGAACCACAAAATAATGACAGGAACTCAGTTTGAAGAAACCCCAAAACATTCAGAGACTCAAAGTAATGAGTTTAATTCCCCAAAGTCTCAAGCAGTTTCCACCCCAGGGTAACAAAAACAAGAACTCGTGTTTGTTTGTTTTGGAATCTCCATTTGGACCTGGAAGGTCAGGCTCTGAATAGAAAAGCCATTGTTTGACATCATTCATCCTGATCATGGTCCAGCACCTGACTGGGAATTAGCAAACCTGGGTTCTCGATCAGATTCTGTGATTGACTCACTCCAGAGTTTTAAAGAGTCACACTTCCTCCACTCTAGACTCTGTGAAGTGATCTTTCCCCTCTGGATGATGGAGGGATTATAGGTATTATGTTATCTACTAGTACTGGGGAGTGTGCTAAACTAGTACTGGGGAGTGTGCTAAACAGGTTATGCTGACACTTTATTACCAACATTGTTCATTTCAATACCTAAAAACAACAGTCATCACCTCTCTGAGGGATTATTTTGTGCCCAGAACACATGTGTTTTACATAAATTAACTTGCTTAATCCCCACAACCCTATTTGTTAGGTATATTATAATCCTCATTTTGTAGAAGAGGCAGCAACGTTATAAAGAAGCTTAGTAACTTGCCTAAAGTCACACAGCTAGTAAGTAATGGAGCTACATGCTCTTCACCATGCTGTACTAGCTCTCCAGACAAGCTGTCAGGTGTTCCCAGATCTGGTGCTATCAACAGGAAGGCTACAACATATTATATGTTAACTAGGTTTGCTCTCCCACAATATAGAGACTAGGGCATCTAATGGCCTTATCTATCTTTTTCTTCAAAAGAGGGATGTTATTGTTTTGCTGGGTGCAGGTAGCTGGAGAAGGAGGACGGTGAAACAGCTTCAAAATGGCATTTTTAATTGAAATAGACTGTCTCGTAATATGCATGCACTTAGAACAGAAAAAGATTTGAAAATCTTGTTAAATATTACTCCATACAGTCATTTTAATAATAATGGCAGATCCTGAAATTTCTGTTAATGATACTCTGCAATTACTATCAAAGTGCAAACAAGGGATGCTTGGGTGGCTCAGCAGTTGAGCATCCGCCTTTGGCCCAGGGTAACCCTGGGAGGCTGGATTGAGCCCCACATCGGGGTTCCTGCATGGAGCCTGCTTCTCCCTCTGCTATGTCTCTGCCTCTCTCTCTCTGTGTGTGTCTCTCATGAATAAATAAATAAAATCTTTTTTAAAAAGTGCAAACAAGATGACAGCTTATAAAATAAAACCTGTTGCAGGGCATTCTCTGATCAGGTATCCACGAAGTAGGTGTTGTTTTGATTTCTTCAAGTCTTTATGCATTCATAATTATGTTCTGCCTTTACTCCCTTTACCACCACCCCACTAATTAGAAGTTCTATCATCAGATTGTACAGAATAGGGAGTTCTTAGATCCCAGCAGAAACAAGAAAACCATTGAAAGTGTATTGGGCTGTTGAAGGCAGCTGCAAATGTTGAACTATTTCTGCCCCCCACAATGTCCCTGGTTCCTTCTCCCCAAAGATCCCCTGGATCTGTCTTAAATAGGAGCCAAATAGGACAATTATATCCTGAACATTTGGCTTTTTTATAGTTTGTTTTAAGATATTATAGATCAAAAAAAAGATATTATAGATCAAAAGCCTCTAAGCAACTACTGAGTTGCACTAATCACAAAGTAATCTCTCATACAGGATCTATGAAATAATTTAAATAGAGTCTTCATTCCAAGACTTCAATAACTTCTAAAAGTCACAATGAGCCAACTTGGAAAGGCATTGAGGCTAAGGAAATGCACATGGGTGGGGCTGTAATAATCCCAAATCAATCTGGAAATCAATTCACGTGAGATTAAGAAAAGCATACTGCAGGCTAGAGGAAATGAAGCCTGGGTGTCAAGTCCAGACCCTTGAACATGCAAATAAGACACTTTGTCTAGGCAACTGAGACATTTTTTGAAATGTACATTTTGTGCACTAGCACAAAGATAACTGATAGTAATCAACTGCTGTGAAATCAGAACAAAGTCAGAAGTATGGGAGCAATAAAAAAAACATGACCTAAAGTGGCAATGTAGCAAAGAGCAGACTATGGTCCATTGCTGGAACTTTGCTAACAGGCAAAAGCAAGAGGCCTTGGGTCTCACCAAACCCAGATGGTAATGCAAAAATAAATGAATGACTGCTGAGTAATTATTTATCAAACAGCTCAATCATTCCAGAAAAACAGAAAATATGTAACATAACAAGAACTATTAAATCAGTCCCAGCAGAGTTTTGAAATAGGGCAGTAAAGAAGTTCCCATTGATTAAAAACCAAAAACAATCTTGTGTGCTTTTGATTTGCTTTGCTCTTAGAAAACAAAAGTGTTTTATCAATAGCCATATGTGGTGACAGTAAGCAAATCTTTCTTGAATTTCATGCAAAGTAGATATGGTTCCCAAAGTATCATCACCCACTCTATGCCAGGTTTCAAGTTATCTTTATTAAGCTTATTAGGGAAAAGAAGACAACTATTAACTGCACAGAATTGTAGGTGTTGAATTTCATACCATTCCTAAAGTATAATATATATATAATTATATATACCGTAACATATATATGTATATATAATAATTATATATAATAATAAATATGTATAAATATATAATAATGTATACTATATACTTATATATAAGTATATATTATATATATAATAATGTATACTGTATACCATATATATATATGGTATAAACCGTGTGTGTGTGTGTGTGTGTGTGTGTGTATACAGTCCAGATTTGGCCATATTTTTAGGAAGAAAAAAAGAAAAATTTAAAATTAATATGTAACTCATTATGATTACCCAAAGGATCAGGACTCTTCTTATATTTTAGACAGAAAATTATTCTTTATAAGCTTCTTTCCAGGTCCATCCACAAAGTTCTTCCACTGTTTACAAGGTTTGTGCAACTATTTAGGTTCTTTTAAAAGTGACCACTACTTCCATTATTCCCTCAACATAATATCTGAAAGGAAGCCAAGGAAAACCTTCAGGAAAAATACTGTCTCCTGAGAACTCATGAGAACAGTAACACATTTAGATTTTGCAAGATTAACGCAGACTATACAAATACATATTTCTCCCAGTGGCCACGTCATTTTTCATATGTTAGCCACCACTTTCTAATAACACATAGGTAGGAAACTACTGTCATCACACACAAGGTCATGTGTCTCAATCAACTACTACCTAAAAAATGTCATGGGATCTGGAGAGGAGACAAGGCAATAGTAAATTTCTGCATCTTCCTGCTTTTTTGCAATGAAAAGTGTACCTCTGCACTCCAATGAGAAGATAGCACCACCTCAAAAGATCTACATTATTCAACAGACTCAAAAATACAAAGCTTGTCTGTAACCCTACAGGTGTCATTCGCTTATCTGCCTATGATATCTGACAGCTGACAGGTACCTAATTATAAATCCCTGCAGAAAGATCCAAAACTTCACTCTGGTATTAGCTAAATAACCTAACCTAAAAAAAAAAAAAAAAAGGAAAAGAACCACTTGTCTGACCTATCCCAAAACCTCCTGAATCAGAAATTTCAGAGGTAGGTTTAAGGTAATCTTTATTTATTTTTAATTTCCACACAAGGTTATAAAGCAGCCATCGTTAAGAACTATTAACATAACCTGCCAGGTGTTCCAGTGTTTCAATACAAAGTAACTGAATAAATCAGGTCAGTAAATCTTCCCAAAAAAGAAAACAAAAATCACAAATGAGAAAAGATGGAGACCCATCACAGATCACAAAGGATCCAAGAATTATTAAAATAATGATTAAAAGGTACATACTTTAGACCAATGTTGTGCAACAGATATATAATAAATCACAACTGCAAGTCATATGTGTCATTTGTAATTTTCTAGTAACCATAAGAAAAAAAAATGTGGTTTTGATCATATAACCTGATATACAGATAGAGTAATAAAACATTGAATATTGATACTATGAACTTTAGTCCTGTGATTCCAAACATGGCAAAGCATCAAAATCACCTCAAGAATGTTTTAAACCTAAAGAGTTTAGGAAGATCCACCCACTCTTCCCCCCCGACTCACAGGGATTGTGACATAGATTTTGGAACTAGTGTTTTAGAATTTCCCTTTTAAATGTCAAATATCTTGGTTCTTTAAAAAATGTTTTTATTTTTCCATGCTTGTTTTTATGCTGTTTTAAATTAAGTATTCATCAGAAACAATTTGTTATTCAAATTTCTAAAACCAATCAGTAAAATCATTAATAAACATAGACACTTAATAAAAGACTTCTGGGAATTCTGGACCAAGATGGCAACAAAGGAGACTCCTGAACTTGCCTCCTCTTATGGCATTAAAATTATATAGTTAAATATTTATATAGTCAAACAGCTTTGTAGTTATTTTTAGAATTAAGATCAAATAAAAATTAAAAGAGAAGGTTACAATGTATGTAATGTCTGTATACTCTGACAATATAGCTACAGTACAACTATTTTTTTAAATGAAGGAAATAGGGAAAGCATGTGCAAAAATAATTTGCTTAATTGTTTTCACAATCCTTTTGGTGGTCTTAAAATACTATTTCTCACTAAAAGATACTGAGGCTTCTTGAATAAATGGCCAACTCTGGGTTTAGGGAAGAAATGTGCAAAAGAAGGCCTGAAACATTTTGTCATACTAGATAACAAAGAAGCTATCAAATGCTATTAGGATCAGGTCAAAAGGATTCAGAAACCAACTTGAGGAGGCTCATAATAGCAAAGACAAGACAATTTGAGGATCAACACAAAATAATGGCTATAATGGATTGATGCATGTAAAATATATTTAAATCCATGAATTGATAAAGATCCTTCTTTTCAAAAAGGTCACCTTAGAATAATAAGTGTAACAGATTAAAGATAACCACAAATTCTTTATTTTTTCCATTGAGACATGAAATCTAATTCCCTTCCTTAGGTATAGGCTGGCGTTAGGGACTTGCCTGAGCAATAGAATGAAGTGGAAGTAACACTCTGGGCCTTCAAAGTCTAGATCACAATAAGCCTTACAACTCCCATCTGGTCCTCTTAGAGCACTCTCTTTGGGATCTGAGCTATCCTTATAAGACAGTTCTAGTTGACAGTTCCAAAGGAGCCTAGACTCCCAGCCATCCTCACCAAGTCAGAAGACATGTGAATAATACCATTTTGGATCTTTAAAACCATCTCATTTCTCAAACCAACTGAGTGATTTCAGTTGATGTTACATGAATTACATGATATTACATGAATCACCCAGTCAAGCCCTGACCAAAGTCTGGGCCTACAAAATCATGTGATATAATAAAGTGTTTTTTGTTGTATGCCATTAAATTTTGGAATAGCTTGTTATGCATCAAGAGATAACTGGAACAAGAGTGCATGGGTGGCTCAGTTAGTCAGCCATCCAACTCTTAATTTCAGCTCAGGTCATGATCTCAGGGTCCTGTGATGGAGCCCCACGTTAGGGTCCATGCTTAGAAGGGAGTCTACTTGAGGATTTTCTCTCTCCTCTCCCTCTACCCCTCCTCCCCACTCTTTCCCTCTCTTAAATAAATAAAAGAGTGATAAGTGGAACAGATTTTTATACCAGAAATAGAGCTCTACAGTAACAAGCATAAAACAAGTGACCTTGGTTTTAGGATGGTGAGCAGAAGCTGGAAGAATCTCAAGGAGACTAGTAGTGACTACTAGTAGTAGAGAATAGTAGTTGGGAGACTGTTGGTGAGGATTTGAAGGACAGTAAAGAAAACATTTATATAGAGTTTGGGGAAAGGGGCATTCTTATATAGTGGCAGAGAGCTTGGCAAGATTGTGCACTTCAGAAATTTGGAAAATAGAAGAGAGAGAAATTTTAAAAAGAATTGTACAGGTTTTTTTTAGTAGAATTGGAGGGGGGCAGATCTAGGACTTCCTAAGTTTAAATAAACCAGTTTCCCAACTTTACTCTCTCCCAATAAAATATTATCCAGTTAGAAATAGCTTCAGGGCAAAGATCAAAGCTCTAGAAGTAAAGCATGATCTCAGAGTTAAGATGTCAAATGTAGCTCCAAAGCCCTTTGGTGAGGCCTCAAAAACATTTGAGGGTATGCCTAATATAATCTCTAAGAATCACACTGGTAGCCCTCTTAGACCTTCATGCTAGATAATCAAGCCTCCAAGAATCTTAAGGGTGTGCCTCATAGATTTTTTTCAACTGAAAAATGAGCTTGTAGGAATTTTGAGGTCATTATCCCACAGTACTCAGACATTCAGATCAAGGCTGAGAAGGGCAATAAAATATAGATGTAGGTTTTATCTAATTAAGTGGATTATAATCTGATACATAGGGCACCAACATGGATTTTTAAAAGATTTTATCTATTTATTTGAGAGAGAAAGAGATAGGGAGTGCACATGCAAGCTTGCACTCAGGGAGGGACAGTGAGGGGGAGAAGGACAAGCAGATTCCAAGATGAGTGAGGAATCCAATGTGGGGCTTGACGATGCAGGGCTAGATCTCACCACCCTAAAATCATGACATGAGCCAAAAACCAAGAGTTGGACACTTAAACTAACTGTACTACCTAGGTGCCCCTGGAAGCCCACATAAGAAACTGTATCAGCTTTGCCTGAAAGCCACAAAGACAACCCAAAAAGAAAAGAGAAATCTGATTTCCCAACTTCTACTGGCAGGAATCAGACTAGAAAGGCTATTCCTTTGCAGACGTAGAAAGGAAAAAGAATGACTCAGAATGTGAAGAAGGAAAAAAAAGCCCAAAGGGTAATACCAAGAACTATAGAAAATAACTTCTAGGGAGAAGGACTAGGCCCTAATCAAGGAATTGGTGATGACTTCCTTCTAGAAATCCAAATTGCTATAGAACCTTCATAGCTATGTGCCTCCTGATTTACCCCTTTGGGAATGGAAATGTATATTGTAGATATCTTATGCCTTTGTCACCATTGTATGTTAAGTGTATGGGGGGAGGATACACCTGTCCATAACATACAGACCTTCAGATCAAAAGGAACTATGCTAGAGAATACTAGACCTGAGAAATCACACTCAAGGACCTACATTAGCATCTGGACCTGATTCAGATGACATTAGTCCAGGCTGTTGTAACAAATTACCAAAGGCTGGGTGGCTTAAATTTAAAAAAAATTTATTTCTCACACCTTTGGATTCTAGGAAGTCCAAGATCAAGATGCTGGCAGATTTGGTTCAGCTGAGAACCCATTACATGGTTTGCAAATGGTCATCTTCTCCTTGTGTAATCACATGTTAAAGAGCAGAAAGAGAGGACATAAGCTCTCTATTCTCTTTTCTTATAAGGGCACTAATCTCATTCATGAGGGCTCCACCCTCATGATGTAATTACCTCCCAAAGGCTCCTAGTACTTCCTAATACCATCACATTGGGGTTAGGATTTTAACATAAGAACTCTGGGGGGACATAAACATTCAGTCAACAGCAGTTAATGAGTGTTGGACTTCAGGAAGATGCCATAATGAGATCAGAGTTCAGGAGAACTGGGAAGATATAACTATATTTTGCACTCAGGAGAAATATAGGAATGTAAATACTCCATGACACAGGGCAGCCTGAAGTAGATTACACATAGCCACAAATTCTTCATTGGTCCTCCCACTTAAATCATGTTTCCATACCCTTGAATCTGAGGGTCTTCAATGACTTGCTTGACCAAAGAATGTAGTAGAAGCAATATCTTAGGATTTCTTATAACTTTGAAGACTTGAAGCTTCCACCTGGCCCTTTTGAAATATTCTTTCTAGTAGATCTGATCTGGCATACATGGAAATCCAACTACTCTGAATCCTTTCTGCTGGACAGGCAAGGGGCAGAATTTCCAGGTAACAGTCCCAGGTGAGCCTAGTCTTTCAGTCATCCCCATCAAGGCACCAAAAATGTAAATGACATCCAGAGTTGTAGACTACAGGCAAGGATTCCTATCTTGCTCTGATCTTTAAAAGATTAGGTAATGCCCTAAGAGAAGACACCCAGAACGTTCACAAGTATTATAAGTTCTATAGAATAATATACCCAATCTGTACATCCATAAAATGACACACACATTCCTTCATAATTCACATATTCTCTAAGGTCTATGAAATGACTTACACCCTTTTCCATCAGGTCCACACATGATAGATCTACTGTAGTTTTCCTCCTTACATTCTGACCACCCTGCTGTGCACGGACCACCAAGTACATACTTGGAGTCTGTAGCCAGGTCAACACTAAAATACAATTTATTTTTACGTATAAGGGGCAAGCATTCATCCATATCCATCACACCTTTCCAAACCATCAGGCTTTTCTTTCCCCCATATAAACTTCCGAAAATCTTTATCTAGACATGGTATTGACTTTAATCCTGGATCCATAAAGACTAGAAACACTTTAAAATCTTCTCATTCCCCTTCTCTGGAAGTTTAAATAAATTTCCACACACAGAATTGGATTTTTTTAACCACATCTCAAGAGAAAGCCAAAAATCATTTCAGATGTCACAAATGTCTTATTTTTTATTTAAGATTTATTGTAAATCCTCCTCTAAATTTTTACCATTAAATCTAAAGTAATGAAGTATCATTTTCTCATCTTTGGACTTAGAACTTTCCAATAAGTGTACATGGCTACAATAACCTTCCTTTATTCATGGGCTCCCTAACTATTTTTAGCTTTTGCAGCCTTGACATTTCTCACCTGTTCATTTTTTGGAAAACAATTTTGTTTTGCTTTCATCTATGATACAATGACAGTTGGAACCTAAAGCAGTATTCCAGGTGGCTCTTGAGTTCCTTGTCTTTTATAAAGTATATTTTTCCTCTGGCCAATCAATTTTATTATAAATTTAGCTTAGGAAAATTTTAGCAAGTTCAGCTACAAAAAGAACAAATACAGTTACAAGTGGAGGATTTTCATAGTGAACTGTGCAATTTCCTTTGATTTTTCTAGCCCCTTTCATATCCTCAACCAAGAAGTTACTGGATCTGAAAAATCTTGTGATATTCTCCCAGTTAAATCAACATAATTTAGCAACAATAAGACAAAATATAAAAATCCTTTAAAAATAAAAGGTTTATAGCACTAGTGCTATAATATTCTAGTGAATATTTCTGTACAATTGGAACTAAATCCAATTTTATTCTTTTTTCCTCTACTGATGAATTACATTGTTGTCACTTTTCATTTTATTATAGTAACTAGAGCTTTCATACAAGGAAAATCTTTCCCTTGGTAAACTATTTTATTGCTGGATTTTTATCTCTGTCTTGTGAGTGGATGCATCCTTCAGGATTTTGAGCATGTTTTCTATTTTAACAGCACATGCATATTATGATCTAGAACACTAACATCTTAACAAATTAACATTGAGAATCCAGATACCCACACAGACTGCACATATGAACTCTCAGCCAAACCTCATAGGGCCTGGAATGGTCTGCATTTTCATGTTTGGCACATGAATAGCTTTCTACCCATGCAGCAATGATCATATCCGTGCAATTTGAATTTGGAATGTGTTCATGACATCCTATAGCCAGAATGTTCCCAGACTCAAATCACAGTAGAACTACAGTCTATTCATTTAAAACTTTAAAAAATTTATTAAATAATTTGAAAAGTAAAGCATATCAATGGCAAATTACTCTCCATACATACTAAAATAGCCAAACAATTCAATCAACTCTTGAAGTCAACTCAGCAATATTTATTAAATGCCAGAAATTTAATGATGAAAAACATAATCTATACTACCTAACAAAGCCCTTATATCTCAACTACCATTAGGGTGAGTCTTAGTTATTGGTAGACTATAAGTTCATGAAGATACAACTCATTTGACCAACCTGTGCATGTTATTGTTACAGTAGACCTTCAGTGACAATCTTTGTTTTATATCACTTCCATGAAATAATATGAAATAATAAAGGCTGCTCACTATGTCTCTTGGGTCTAGGCCTATCAGATACAGTAATCAATCATTTCATAAAAGTTACTTTTCCTCCGTGAGTTTTAATGTTCTTAGCTGTAAGATGAAGGGATTGAACCAGATGATATCTAAGGCTTCCTTTGGTTTTTGGGTACATGTATTCTACTGGTCCCCGGTAGGAAGGAGTATTATCAGGTCTAGACAGATGCTGCTTTGATATGCACAGTAACAATATCTGAAATTCTGATAGGATTTTAAGACATAGGTTTAAAGGCCACAGCAAGATGATTTGAGGGCCTGTCACATTTGTAGTCAAGTTCTGCTGAAGCTAATAGTTGTTCTAGGAGACCAATACTTAGAGGAAGGAGGAATGTACAAACTGACACCAGTTGTTGTTCTCTGTTCCTCAGAACCTTGCTTGGTCTTGTACCCTTGGATCAGATAAATGTGAATGGTATCTGAACTAGTGGTGACCCCTTACATCTCCTTCAAATTATTCTCTTAAGAATTTTCTCAAAAAAAGATTAAACATTTCCATGAAGCTTCTCATGACCTCTCCCAATAAGAGCCCCTTCCTTCCCGATCACTATTCTAACTTGAATGTACCTGTGGTTATGCTCATACTATTGTTAAGTATATCCTCATATATTAAACCATGACTACAAGTTGAAGTGCTTTTAAGGGGATCAGGCCTCTAACAAGACTGAAGGATATCTTGTTAGAAAAACATTTGCAAATACTGAGATAAAAGAAATATTTCATTTCTCTCTTAACTCTACTGTATTTTTTTTAAAAATAACAACCATGAGAAAAATAGGGCATGGTGTAAATTACAAAGAACTAAAAAGAGAGACTGATAAACTGTCGTTCTAGGCATTGGTTGCCAAATCTCGATTTTTCATAGGACATCAGAAATCCAGACTTTAATGTGAAATCTTCCAATTTTTAAAATATTAGCAACTGATTCAGTTAAACACACACACACAATGTAAATAAACTCTAGATGTGGCCAACAAAACATAGCTGTGGGTCAAATTTGGCCCATGGCCCACCGGTTTGCAACCTTGGAATAAAGGCTCCAAGTCCTCAACATTCAGAAAACAGGAAACAATTACATGGGCAAACATGATTACTTGTGGTCAGAAATAAAAACAGAGAGTAGATTTCAGCAAGTTAGACAAGGTGAGTGGAAGCAAAGGATCCTGAAGTAAAAAAAGCAGGAGAGAGCCCAGAAATCAGGAAGTTCAGTGGGTTAAGACAATGGTACCAGAAACCCAAACCACAGAGAGCAGCCTAATCCAGGGGATGTTTTGCCCAGTAGAACCATTACTTCTCAATGTAAACTGAAGCTGGTAGTGGGTGGTAGCCATCTTTGGAATCACAGTACACTTGAGGAAGTGGATGCAGGTGTTGGAAGAGAAAGCCCTCTCTCTGCAGGTGTGCTCTGATTCCTGCTGGGGCAAAGACAGTCCAGCTGGGATTCCAGGGAGATTCTAATGGTAAGGGCCCTGAACTTTCCATTCTAAATAGGAAGCACACCTCAGAGACAAGGAGGTTAAGCCCTCCTATATTTCAGAGCCTCTCCTGTCTGCCAGGGCTCCTCAACTATTCCACAAGTAAAGCTATGATACCAATGAACAGCGCTAGTCCCAAGCAACAACATTCAGGCTGATTCCTCAAATGTCAGTTTGCACAATCTGCCCTCTTTCTTGTAGACCACCCAGTCTTCTTATAATGATTCTATGTTGTCTCATTTATTTTCTTCATGGCAGCAGAGATCCCAATTTCCTTAGTTAAATTTCATTCCCTCCCTTATGTAACTGCTGATTTATTTGTAATTCCCTGGCTCTCTATTAGTCAGCTCAGGTTGATGTTTTTTCTCTCTAATCAGCTGAGAAATATAGTAGAATTGATAAACTCTTGTTTTTCTACTCAGAGAAAACTTAGGAACAAAAAAAAATACAGAAAGAAAAAATGAAGTATAAAGAGATTAGAATGGAAAGAAAACAAGGCAGATGCTACACATAGGTAGCCCATAGTTCATAGTATCCTTTTCACTGAGTGTTGTGAAAGAAATGGACAAGAAAAGTCTTAATGAATTTACCCTATCATTTGGTGCAGCCCATGTTATTGCATTATTGTAATGAAAAACACATCAGAATATGTCTAGACACATGACATACTCCTAGTAGAGAGTTCTCTGCACTTCAAAAAACTGTGGTTCAATTTCCTTCTGGGAAAGACTCCAATGGCAACATTTCAGGTTCTTGAAAGGCTCTTCAGAATGACCGCCTAAGGGAAGGCCACCTCCAAAAGAAGACTTAAAGCACTAGGGTACTGTAAGGGCTGGCAGAGCTTTCCTGGGAAAATGGTCCAAAAAAGCACGCCCCCCCCCCATCCCGCAGAAACCCCATGTACAATAATCCACTGATAGGTTTTTGCTATGTACAGAGTAGCTGTGACAGTCTAAATAAAACACTGAAAAGAACCTATAAACAGAACAGAAGTAATGAAATACTTTGTTTTGGTGATTCTTTAATTTTAACTACATATGAATTAAACAAATCCAATTGGTATAACTTACACCAATGTGTTGATTTAAATCAAATTCTATAGGCATTGGAAGTCAGAAAAGGAAACCAACACCACATCCCCATGGTATATTACCTAGTATATGGTAAATGATGCCTGTGTTCTCGCAGAAGAGTCATGAGAAGAATGAGTCCTAAACTGCAGTCATCATGCTTAGATTGTAATTCCAGCTGTGCCACTCCCAGACTTAAATCTCTAAATGCCTGAAGTTGGGCAAACTACCTGATCTCCTCTCATATCTCTATAAAACAAAGTTTATAAAATAAAACAAAAAGGACCCTCATTCAATCCAACTCCTAGAATTCTCTGAGATTTTATCACATATGGGACAGGATGATTTAAGAGTAGGGGATGTTCTCTGTCTACATTCATCAGGTCAACAAGTATTTCTTAAGTATATAACCAGTCCCACAACTGGATCAATGGCCCACCAGGATGGACACAGTAGTCTTTAGGGGCCAAAAACCAATGCTGGGACAGAGGAGTAAGCCTTAAAAAGTAATTAAGGAATATGACAAAATTGAATACAATTAAAAGTAGAATGTTGAGGGTTCAGATAATCCATAAGAGTTTGGTCAATGGGCTAGAGTAATACAGAGAGTATCTTAGCAGAGGGAGAATTTTAATTGAGCCTTGAACTCTGAGTAGACACAGAAAAAGGCATGCTGGAATCATTACAACTGGAAACATTACCACAAAGGCACAAATTGGGGAGCATGTTTTAGAGGGAGGCCCAGGAGCAGAAATTACTGTGGATCTGGAGACATTTCACCTTGATTGGCACTTATTGGAAAGGGGCAGTCAGGTGAGTCAGGCTAGAAGGACCCAAATTCTGAAGTCTTAAAATAGATCTGGTAGAAGTAAAACTTCTGTCCAAAAAATGTAGTCCTCCTTGTAATAGCTAACCCAATAGAAGTTTGCTTGCCCTAAAACGCAGCCCATGTATTGCTCAAAGCACACAACAGTCTCACACAGCAATCAAATCTTAAGACCAGAATGCAGGGTGCCTATGTGGCTTAGTTGGTTATGTGTCCAACTCTTGATTCTGGCTCAGTTCATGATCTCAGGGTTGTGAGGTCAAGCCCCAAGTCGGGTTCTGCCCTGGGTGGGAAGCCTGCATAAGATTCTCTCACCTCCTCTCCCTCTGCCTTCCCCTACCCTTTTGTTTGGGTAAAAAAAAAGAAAAAAGACTCCCTCTAAAAAAGACCAGAAGGCAAGCCAAAGACCTTTCCTGACACATCTCCACCTTGTACCATTGAGTGTCACTATCTACCTTTTCTAATGCTGGAGCTGGTTCAATTGTGTCTTCTATCTGGATCTTCCTCTCTAGCTTCTATCTCTGAATAACTGTGAATTATAAATCCCCCAAAATTCCAAATTTGCTTTTGTTTGCCTAGACAAACCAGATAGTGTTCCTTTAGGACCCACAGTAATTCTATTACCATTGCTACCATCATCACCAACACTGCGTTCTATAAATTAACCTGCTTGTGTTCCCTGGATTCTCTCCCTTAGCCTATCTCAATTTCATGTTGACAAAAAAGTTCTGTCAACAATTAATAGTTATTAGACAACTTATATATGACAGACTGTACTGAGCACTGAAAACACAAAAACAAATAAGACATATCAGTTCGGTGGCCAAACATTTACTATGAGCCTATTACATAGCAGCCACAATACTGGGTCCTGAGGATACAAAAAATGAGTAAGACATGGTATGTACTCTCTAAGAACTTATGGTCTCTTTGGAAGAGACCAACAGAAAGGCCAAAGAAACCAACCACGTAACAAAGCAATATATTTGATAGGGTACACTGGAATAAAAAAAAAAAAAACCTATTTTACCTTAGGGGAGGGATTTGCTCAGGAAAGTCTTTATGGAAGAGGTGGCACTTGAACTGAGATATGAAATTTAAGGGGGTGTTTGGGAGACAGAGCAGGTAAAGGAAAACACTCAATGGAGAGATTATAGCATGGGGGAATATGGAATTCTAAGTTATTCAAACTAGTCTTATCAAGGAAAACAACAATACTGGATAATGTATAAAAACATCTTGGGTTGCTCAGTTGGCTGGGCATCTGCCTTCAGCTCAGGTCATGATCCCAGGGTCCTGGGATTGAGCCCCACATCATGCTCCCTGCTCAAAAGGGAGCCCACTTCTCCTTCTCTCTCTGCCTGCTACTCCCCCTGCTTGTGTTCTCTCCCCCCCCCCCCGTCAAGTAAATAAATAAAATCTTTAAAAAAAACCTACATCTTCTTAAAACCATTAAAAAGCTAAGAAGAAAGTATAGAAAACCAGGCTAAAACCTAAGTGAAGTAGGAGCTCAGAGGAGTGAGCAGAACTCTGTAGTTGCTTTTGCTCCAAGACATTTGTCAGTTAAGTAAGTCTGAGCTTTCATCTGTAGACCTCTTAGAGTGAGAGAAAACAAAATCAAACCTCAGATCCCATAAGGTAAAAGAAAAATTGAAGACATTCCTACATTGAACTCTTTCTCCAAAGGGCTATACCCTTAGAGAAAGGGTGATCTAGAAGTAAACTCACCCTATCCTATCCTGTACCCTAGGGGACTAAGAAAATGTGTCCTTTGCTGAGAAGATTAGCAGAATAAATAGTTCCTGGGAAATGTAACCATATGATGGCCTTTGAGTGAATCTGAAGACCAGAGCTGCATCACTGAAAAAAGGCACCATGAAGCAAGGTCCAGCAGAAACAGTGAAATGCAGAAAAAGAGCTTCAAAGACTTGAGATATCAAATCATTAGATATATATTATAAAACAGTTGTTCTTAGTGTATTTAAAGAAATAAAGAAAAAATGGGATAAAATTTAAAAGGAAAAGGAAAATATCAAAATGTACCCTTAGCAAATTTGAAAAGAATCAGATCTTTGGAATTGAAAAATAAATTAATTTTAAATGAATAGTTTTTGCAACAATAGTAGTAAAGGTTAGATCAGGCAAGAATCATCACTGAATGCTAAATCAGGGGGACATTTTTACAAAACACAGATATTTGGGTTTATTGTTTTTTGTCTATTTGTTTTTACATGCACAGCTAACTTATATACCTGACTTTGTTATCTTTTATATACATAGAAGACTTTTTTTTATTGAGATAAGAACACTTAACATGAGATTTATCCTTTTCAAAAAATTTTAAGTTTACAATACAATATTTTTAACTATAGGCACAATGTACAGCAGATCTCTAGAAGTTATTTGTCTTGAATAACTGAAACTTTATACCAACTGAATGGAAATTCTCCATTTCCTTCTCACAGGAGCAGGATATTTATATGACTTAAAATATTACCTGACATACTGCTTATTAGTTGCAAGAGAAGAGAAAAAAGCAAGTAAACAGAAAAGAAATTGGATAAACTGACTGATCAAAATTAATATTGCCACCTCCAGATGTGATACCCTGAGAAAGACACAGTATGATTTAGTATTCTTGCCAAGAATGCATAAGTTGGGTCTAATCATAAGGAAACATCAGATCCCAAGTTAGCAATATTCTATTTTTAAAAGTTGAGTACGAAGGCTATGGTCTTCCAGGATGTACATATAATAGAAAAGAAAGAGAAGAAAGAAAGAAAGAAAGAAAGAAAGAAAGAAAGAAAGAAAGAAAGAAAGAAAGAAAGAAGAAAGAAAGAAAGAAAGAAAGAAAGAAAGAAAGAAAGAAAGAAAGAAAAAAGAAAAAAGAAAAAAGAAAGAAAGAAAGAAAGAAAGAGAGAAAACTAAGGAAATGTTCCAGATTAAAAGAGGCTTATGAGACATGACAACTAAATGTAATTATCTGACTCTACTATACAGAATGGGGGGAAATGCTATAAAAGACATTACTGACTCAACAAAAAAATTGAATTTGGCAGGAGATTAGATAAAAGCACTGTACCAATACTTTCTTATTGTTAACTTTAAATTTAGCCCATAAACATTTATTGAAATTGATAACTTTACTGTAATTACATGAAAATATCCTTATTCTTCAGAAATAAACATTGAAGTACTCAGGGGTAAAGGGCCATGATGTATGTCATTTACCCACAAATGCTTCAGAAGAAAATTATTTATAGATATGCATCTATATGTATATATACAAATTACTACATACAAGTTGTGTAATATATGTAAGTTATACATAGACAGGAAGAGAGAACACAAATGATAAAGCAGATGGAGTACAATCTTGATAATAGGTATATCTGGGTAGAGTGTACAAGTATTCTCTGAACTTTTTAAATTTTTGCAACCTATCCATAAATTCCAAATGTTTTATTTCCAAATAGGCTAAAAAGTAACCTCAATGAACAGATTCAACATCAATGCAGACACAGGTGAGGGGAAAATTAGTACACTAGAAAATAGGGCAGGAGAAATTATTCAGAATATACCTTAGTGGATAAAGATGGAAATACAGAAATTAGGATACACGGGTTAAAGAATGGGGGCTAACATATGTTTAACTGGAGTTCCAGGAGGAGAGGAGAAAAATAATAAGGCAGGGACAGGGACAACATTTGAGGTAATGACTAACATTTTTTTAGAACTTAAAAAAAACCTCACCAAATCAAATTCATGAATTACAATGAATCTTGAGCAGGCTAATAAAATGAAATGCATGTAAAGAAACAGCATTGTAAAACTGCATTACACCAAAAAGAAATAAAGATAGCCAGAGAGAGACGCCTGGGTGGCTCAGTGGTTGAGCGCCTGTCTTTGGCTCATGGTGTGATCCCAGAGTCCTGGGATCGAGTCCCACACTGGGCTCCCTGCATGGGGCCTGCTTCTCTCTCTGTGTCTCTGCCTCTCTCTCTCTCTCTCCTGAATAAATAAATAAAATCTTAAAAAAATACTTCCTTAAAAAGGACAGATTACTTCCATAGCAGCAGTTTGACAGCTGACAATAACAAAAGCCAAAAGGCAGTATAATTACAATTTCAATGTGCTGAGAGAAAATCACCAACCTAGAATTCGATACCCAGCAAAAGTATCTTTGTTATAAAAATGTTATCAGGCAAAGAAAGAGATTTTTCCTCTAGTAGACCCCAGCTAAAGGAATTTCAAAGGACATACTTGAGGGCAGGAATCGCAGAGAGGGAGGTCTGAGATGCAAGAAAGAATAACAAGCAAAAAGAGTGCTAAATACATGAAAGGAAAGCGTGAACAAAGGCACAGAGGCAGGAAACAGTCTGGTGTCTCCAGAGAATTGCCAGAAGCTTGGGTGTGGATTGGTGGAGTAGAGAGTTAATCTCTCAACTTTATCAAATATGAACCCTATCAATAATAATTAAATTAAGCATGTTCTCTGAATATAGGTAAAGCATAGTGAATATAATAACATAATATAAAATATATGCAAAAATTAAAATTTAAAAAGGATGGAATTAAAAATATATGAATAGAACTTCTGACAATTTTTTCCCACATTCTAAAAGATTGCATTAGGGGATCTCTGGGTGGCTCAGCAGTTTAGAGCCTGCCTTCGGACCAGGGCGTAATCCTGGAGTCCCAGGATTGAGTCCCACTTCAGGCTCCCTGCATGGAGCCTGCTTCTCCCTCTGCCTGTGTCTCTGCCTCTCTCTCTCCCTGTGTGTGTCTTTCATGAATAAATAAATAAAATCTTTTAAAAAAATAAAATAAAAGATCGTATTATAAAACTAGTGGTTAACAAACTGGCCTGCAGGCTAGATCTGGATGACCACCTGTTTCTGTAAATCTGGCTGACCATACAGTCATTCTCATTTGTTTAAATATTGTCTATAACTGCTTTTATGCTACAGGAACAGTTACGTAGCTGTGGCAGAAATATATCATGCATAAATTTAAAATATTTGCTATTCAGTGCCTCACAGATGTTTCCAACCCCTGAGCTTGAACATGGGCAGACACAGGAGAATAAAGGGCTCATCAGTCACCAATAATGGACATGATTATACCGGCAACAGGGAGTGCTCAAAGGATTTTCTGCAGAAGAAAGGTCACTCTAGTAGCCATGTGGTAAATGGAGTAGAGAAGAGAAGCCTGAGGAAAGGGAGACATTAGATTTTTTTTTGTCATAATAATGTGTAATAAAGTGTTTCTTGAACCATAAAGGCAATACAACAAATTAAGGTATGATTTTATTTGCAGTAGATTTTCATTAAATAAATGTTTTAGAGTTATAGAGCTGACCTTAAACAACACAAAGGTTAGAAGTGCCAACCACTCTCCACCCTGCACAGTTGAAAATCCATGTATAACTTTTGATTTCCCAAAAACTTAACTAAAAGCCTACTGTTGACTGAAAATCTCACCAATAACATACAGTCAATTAATACATATTTTGTATATGTATTATTTACTATATTCTTGCAGTAAAGTAAGCTAGGGAATCAAAAATGTTATTAAGAAAATCATAAGGGAGAGACAAATACATCTACAGTAATGTGCTATATTTATTGAAAACAATTCATGTACAAGTGGACCTGTGCAATTCAAACCCATGTTGTTCAAAAGCCAACTGTATGCTCTTCTCTCTCAGTTTTTGTTGCATTCTTTCATATTAGTACATCTTGTATAATTGCATCACATAGCTATACTGAAATAATTTAGTATCAAATTTTATGTGTGATTTAATTGTGTTAATTGATTTAAACCCACTTAGTCACTCTCTGGACAAGAATACATCCAGATTTTAATATTGAGTGTAATTTATTTGCCTGTTACTTACACAAGGTAGTCCTCAGTTGAAAAATGTATTGCATAGGCAATGACTTTTTATCAACACCTAATATGTACACCCCATGTAAAAGATATAAGAAGGCCATAAAGAAATAGTATGGCAGAAAAAGATCTGTAAGCACAATCTTATATTTTCTTATAATTCTTGAGATCTCTAAAACATTAGGAGCTAAATAAAGCAATACAAATCTTTAAAAAATAAGAAACAAAGACAACTTAAGGTATTTCTCATTACTATTTATACTTCAATATATAATCATATTAGTTGATCCTTTTTCAGAATTGGGGAGATGGTTTTCAAAAGCACCCTTCTGTATCCACCATCTCATTAGATAAAATGCTGAGAGCATTACTTGGTTGTGATATACTATAAAGAATTTGTGGCAATAATAGATTATGCCCTCATAATTTGTAAATGCCTCTGTCCCTCATGTGTGTACAAATATGTGCTTATGAACACATGTGGAGATGTCCTTTTAAAACATGCCAGCAAATTTGTGAAAGAAAAAATATATCATCATCATCAATGAAGATAGAAGGTGAGAAACAGTACCACATGCATCCTAATAGAACTGCAGACTGTTTTAATTTAAGTGAGTTTCAGCCTTCTTCGTTGAAAACAGAAGTAAATCATGTAAGGAACTAATTCATACTGGGAGAGACAACAAAGAATGCCAATAAAACTTATTTGTAAAAAAAATTACTACAAAAATATTTCTACCACATTTCCAGTTTTGTTTTAAATGAAAGAATAGAGGCCCTTTTCCAGGAACATTTTTAAAGGATATAGCTTAAAGGAAACTTTTATTTCTTTTTTTATATATATGGCTGGGTCTCATTTATTATGCATTAATTGCAGACAAAACCTTGGTTCTCTGCACAAAAAAGGCTTGACACAAGCAACATGGTGGTCTATGAAACAGAAAGTACATGACCCCTAATTCTGTGTCCAACATATGCACCTTATTGTATGCTCCTCTGATAACAAAGATCGGATGCTTCTAGTGTACAAGGTACACTCTTTCAGAAGCTGTCTGCCACCAATGCCCCAAGAATTCACATGCGGTTACTTTATTTACATGGCTTTGGCACTTGGATAATTCACTAAGTCCAGTTTTTTTCCACATTTTGGCACTTGTCTTACCTGCCTAGGCAGACTCTGATATATATCCTATCCATGACCTATTCACCATAATAATCCTTCTCTGATGAGCACAGCAAGGAGCATATGGTGGAAGAATATGTCTGATATTCTTTAAAAGTTGTGGACATACCCCAAAGTATTTTCGTTTCCCAAACCTGTTGCTTACGAGCTTATCTAAACTTTAAATGATTCTATTTATATTTTCAATCTGCCCCACATCCTGGATATGCATTCCACAAGTTTCTATTCATTGTAGACCTCTTTAAAGCTTCTGAGAGTGCTCTGAGTTCTAGTATGCCAGGATTCAATAAACAAGAAAACATAGCTTTCACAGTTTTATAGATCCTATCTTTTCAAACTTCTTCCTTTATAGAGCCCTTCTTTAGATGCTACACTCAGAAAAATATTTAATTAATGAATGAATCCACCACTTTAAGCCAATTAACCAATAGAAGCCCATTCTTTTGCCCATGTTAGCTAACTTTCTCTGGACCCTCTGTATGCTTTAATCATGTCTTCATTGCTGACCAGAACTGTACACCATGTTCCTGGTGTGGTGCATAATGAGGTACAAAGAGTGTTTATTCTAAAACAATTTATAAGCAAGCCTGGAAGTGATTAAGATATTTGTGAAATCACCACATACACTAGAATTAAGAAGAGCTTTGGGTGAAACAGCACTTGTCAGTGAAGACAGGGCATGGAGATCAGAAGAACACTGTCCTTATCGGATTCCTCTTAATCCTGGGCTGCCTTCCTCACTGAACAAGCTGCCCACACCAGTCTTTCCAGGGAGAGGCCTCTTCAAAAAAGGCTCTGAAATATCAAGAGTTTCTATGGAGGCAGAATTTTGAAATAATTTTATAAGACAAGCTAAAGTACAGTGACCATAAAAATGGTAAAGAAGAAAGAGACTATGATATTTGTCTGTTTGTCCTCATATTCAGCCACATTCCAAAGTGATTACCGATTTACAAAACATTCAATAGATCTTCAAGGGCATAAATCCCCAGAAAGCTAATTCAAAGGTTTTTTGGCAAGTATAGAACAAAAGTAAAGATATTTATGGTATTGATAAAAATAAAAAATATGTTAAATTAATCCTACTGTGAATAGATCAGTGTCATTACCAGACAACATGTGTCCATCAGATACTATTTTTCAAAGATCTGGACAATGCTAAACGGTTATGTTATCAATTTCCAATTCCTCTTTTTATATAAACTCCATGTAGGCAGTTATTTTTCAATTACTTTATAGGAAAGAAGATAAATGCCTAGCTCATGTGCAGCCATTATTCTATTCCCCTATCCATTAAAGACTTTATAAATGGAAAAAACTCTTAAGGCAGAAGGCAGCTTCAGAATGTTTTTCAATTCAGTATTTTTGGTACTCATTACAAAATTATCATTACATTAGTAACAACTAACTTTCAGCTTTCTTGGGTTATAATCTAGAGATACATTCTGTTTGTTCAAAATAGAGAAATATCCAAATTATATTTATAAATATCTTTTCAAGGTTCTGTTTTTTAACTACTCTAAGAGGCCATAAACCATTAAATGCACCACTGCTTTCATGTTCCACTAAAGAAGAAAATGCTACTAGTTATTTATAAAACTACAGCAATTATAAAATACATACTGATTTCAGAGATGTTAAAGTGTGGGTGAGAATGTATCTCGAAATCTATGCAATACGGTATTTTCATTCTCATATTTTTCTCAGCTTAATCCCAAATTTAGAGTACTCTTCACCCAGGCTCCAGGGTCTGATTCCCACATATTCTCTGGCTGTCCAAAGGCAGTTTCAAATTAGTAGAGTTTTGGAAAATTGCATCATTGTCAATAGCCTCCCATGCTCAGTCAGAAATAGGGGGCAAGTGGGGCTTTATCTGAGGTAAGGCTTCTGGTTGACTATAAACCAAAGAGAGATGTAAGAAGAATCAATTCTGGAAATATTACTTAAAACAAAAAATCAGTACAGGGCACCTGAGTGGCTTAGTTGGTTAAGCCTCTGACTCTTGATTTTGGTTCAGGTCATGATCTGAGGGTTGTAAGATGGAGCCTGCATAAGATTCTCTCTCCCTCTCCCTCTCCCTCTGCCATTCCCACCCCCTCCCCGTCTCCCTCTCTAAAATAAAAAATAAATAAAATAAATAAAAGGAAGAAAGCAGGCAAGAAAGAGGAACAGAAAGAAGAAAGAAAGAAAGAAAGAAAGAAAGAAAGAAAGAAAGAAAGAAAGAAAAGAGAAAAAAGAAAAAAGAAAAAAAGAAAAGAAGGTTGTTTCTTGTTTTTTCTTTTTTAGAGGGTGAGGGGCAGAGAGAGAATCTTAAGTAGGGTGCACGCCCATTGTGCAGAGCCCAACACTGGGCTCAAGCTCGTGTCTTTGAGATCATGACCTGTGCCAAACTCAAGAGTCGGATGCTTAACCACCTGAGCCAATCAGGAACCACCTCCTTCCCCAAAAAAGGTTGTTTCTTATAAGTCAGTACTCTTTTATAGAATCAAAAGCATTGTTTTCTATATTTCACAACCTAAAACTTGTTTTTAGAGATTTTATTTATTTATTCATGAGAGACACAGAGAGAGAGGCAAAGACATAGGCAGAGGGAGAAGCAGGATCCCCACAAGGAGCCTGATGCAGGACTTGATCCTGGACCCAGAATCATGCCCTGAGCTGAAGGCAGATGCTCAATCACTGAGCCACCCAGGCATCCCTTATAACTTACAACCTTTATTGAATGAAATTGGACAGCTCCCCACTGATGGAATCAGAAATCATATCCTCAATTATGCTAGATATTTTTCATTTGCCTCTCTAGATCCATTCTTCTCCACTTTTTCCCTAGCTTTCTTCCCAGGAAACTGATTTCTAAGGACTTAATCAACTGTACTCCCTTTTGCCTCTGGCTTCCAGTTGGGTTCAACCACTAGGAGATACCTACAAGAATTCAAAGGCAAGAGGGGATAGAGGGTTGAGTATTCATTTGCCCAGCTTTCTCCTCTCCAGGCATGGCCTCCAATTGTTTTCCACTAGTTAAGGCCACAGCTCCTATAAGGCAGCCTTCTCTTCTTGCTTCAACTACTGCCAGGATGATAATGGTTTCCTATTGCTGCCTGGTCCTGGATGAGCACTCTTATTGGTTCCTTAAACCTGTCCAAATTTGTCAATCGTTCTTCCATTAATTTCTCTTCAGTTTTTCTGTTTTGATGTGCCATGTCCAGCTGGGACCAGACTGACACATCAGATTTAAAATATTATGTAATGCTTAGCATGGATCTTTCCTTCAGTCTAAAGCTCAGAATATTTCTTCCTCAGATACTTGCTAGCAACTCCATGTGAAAGAATTAAAAGAACTTTAACCACTCCACTAATGGTTCAAATCCTGCCTGAAACATCAGATAGTTATTAAGATCATATATGTCAGTCACTCTAGCATTATCTCTGTTTTAGGCCAGGAAGTTATATACTGCAACCGTGTCTCTCTGTACACACCCTACAGAGTTGCTTCCCTGTAAAGGACTGCAACTCTCACATTTCCCTGCATTAGCTACTCTTCCTCTGGGCTCTCATAGCACCATGAACTTGTCTGTTTGATTTTTCCATATTATAGCTGTTTTTTCTACCTTATCCATCTGCCCCACTATATTATAAACTCTATGATAACAGCATATAAGTCTTACACACATCAGTATTTATAACTCCTAAAACTGTGCCACTAGGCATTTAATACTTGTTTTAAAAAGGTGAATGCACTGAACATTATGTCCCTGAAGTTAATGGGCAATGAAGCAATTACATATGCACTATAAATAAACTGCTAACAAAAAATGTGCCACTCCTTCCTCCATTCACTGATTCACTCATTTATCATTCTATAAAATATGTTTAGGGCCTGTTAATGGGCAGCATGACACTAGGTCCCCCAAACAAAGTTATGTGACCATTGTCCCTATCTGAAAGAAACATTGTTTTATTTTTTAATTTATTTTCTTTTTTTAAAAGATTTTCTTTATTTATTCATGAGAGGCACAGAGAGAGAGAGAGAGAGAGAGAGAGAGAGAGAGAGAGGCAGAGACACAGGCAGAGGGAGAAGCAGGCTCCATGAAGGGAACCCAATGTGGGACTTGATCCAGGGTCTCTAGGATCACGCCCTGGGCTGAAGACGGCGCTAAATGGCTGGGCCACCAGGGCTGCCCAAGAAGCATTGTTAATTTTAAGGACACTAAGCAGGACACATTTTGACCATAGATGAAGGTTTCTTATGCAAATTCTTCTTAAAGGAACTGTTTTTTTTTCCCCCATTTTTGTTTTGTTTTGTTTTGTTTGCATCCCAGTAATACTGGAAAGACCACTTTGAAACTTTGTGTAGTGTTTCATATCAAATGATATAACTTTCTACAGCTAGCATGTCTTGATTTTAACATTTCTCCTTTTCTCTGAGTAATTCTCCTTTCTCTCGTTTACACTTTATAAATTGTTCTTAGTTGTATTTTTACTTTGCACTAGTTTTTATTGTAAACTGTTTCAAATGCTTCTTGAAAGAAGTTGAAACATAAATAACAACAACAAAAACTGCTTTACTTTTCCTCACTTAAATTTTACCTACCTTTAGAGTTTTTTTTATGATTCAGCTAATTTTTAACTCAAGTTAATTTTAAAAGGCCACAGTTCTATTAGTACAGTATTAACAACAGAAAATCCCATTAATGATTAAGAAGTAATTGATACATACTAAACTGTTCATAACATATCAAGTGGTGGGGAGGACAGAAGGCCACCACTGGGGACTTTAGCTTTCTTTATTAAATATTTTTCAAAAATTTATAAGCATTTTACTTATAGAAGCAGAAAAAAGACATATTTAAAAGAAACAAAATAAAGAGAAGACAGCCTAGATTATCTTTGTTTTCCCATGTTCACATGGTGGTCAAATGAACATGCAGATTTAAGATATATAGGGTGGTAATTTGATTATTGAGTCATATGTGACCCAGCTGAGTGAATGTAATAACAGACAGATGATGGTTTATGTCGTTGATAGGAACTGATTTCCCTCATTCCATATTTTAGCAGCCAATCATTTCCAGAATTGGCTTAGACTCTGAACATATCCTCAGCAGGGATGCAGTTTTAAGCCTGGGACATTCTCTAACAGCTGGAAGACATTCAGTGACTCCAAATGATGAGGGCCAGCGGGAACATGTGAGGATGGGCACCTGTCCTAGAACTTCCCTGAGCTAGCAAACACCTTGCTCTGGCAATGAACTCTCCTCTGGGCTCTTTTAGATATTAAGTTTTAGAAGCATATCTGAAGAATGACAGTACATTTGAAATAGCCCTCAATGTAGTGACCACATTGTAAGACTTTTAAAAGTTTAATATGAGTATGTATTAGAGGATGTGGGGGAAGGGAAGAATGCAGCATAGATAGCTGCATTATTTTCAAATTCATAGGCTACTCTTTTCAGAATAATCCCAAATATTAATAAGCCAAATTCTCTCTTATTGCAGAGTAACATAAAATCTTCATAAAATATAAAATCAAATGTAAAGTGTGTGAATAATGAAATTTTGGGGGTCCATGTTTGAATTCTCATAGCATAAAATATTTGAGCTGTTTAACATTAACCCCAGAGATCTAATCAAATAGATATCTAAGTGACTCAGACATTGTAAATAATTTCAGCATTGTAGCATTGTATTTGCCAGCAGATACAGTCAGCTCTTTCACCAACTGAGATATCATTTAGTCTATAACTTAAACAAGCATTGATAAAGTTTTTCACAAAAGATGCTATCAGCAAAACAAACAGAGGACTTTGTATTACTTCAAAGCTTATTTATAATGTGTTTAGAAAAAATTCAATGGAAACAGGAAAATAATGTCTTGATTTTCTAAACTTTGCAACATCTGCTTTTACTTACTTTTCAGCATTGTAAAGGTCTCTGGATTTCAAGTGAATTACTTTGCTTTCCCTTTGTCTATTCCTTTAGTTAACTATCTTCACACTAACTTATACACCCAGGCACAATCTGTGAACCCATGAAAATATCTATGGCGTGAACAACAAAGGAATTTTAGAACATGTGACACAGTACATGGAAATATGTCTCAAAAGAAAGGCCAGGTGTATAAGGAGCAGATGCTTCTATGAAAATACTCAAAATCCTGTATCATTTTCTCTTTTACTATCCTACACTGCTTATTTATACATTATTCACAATCTTTGCTGGATAGTATTAAAAATATCTCCTAAAGGAAAAAAAAGGACTTTTACATATTTGTGTGTATGTGAGCACATTTGTGTGTTCTGCCCAAAACCAAATGAGAGTATTAATATTATGTTGAGTAAATCTCCAGGTTTTGACCCCCGCCCAAAAAATCCCCAAAACAACAACAATAACAAAAACCCCCACTAATAATAAAATCTGCTGGGAACAACATCCTCAATGTTATTCTTCTCTCTTGGGCTTTTGCTTCCCTTCTTCTCATATCTCAAAAGGACTTAAATCCAAAGAAATTTTTTAAATGTTCTCTAAATTTTCAAAAGAAAGGTATTCCTCAAAAAAGAAAGAAGGTATTTCTCTACACTCAGTGAGAATTGCTCCTAAAACATACTAAAGTCCAATAACTTCGGAGGGCATGGAAGTCTCTCATTCCTTGACCTTTCTCTGTCTAAGCATCCATTTATTTCATTTAAAATAAGTTACCTTAAAGAAACATCACCATTTCTTCTGCTACACTTCCTGATTTCTTAAAATTTGACATTTCAGTAAATTTTGCATCAACAGGGAACATTTGGTAAAAAAAAAAAAGAAAACTAATATATTGGTCATCATACAAACACAATTTTATTCAGGACTTTCTTGGAAACATTGTTGAGATGCTTTAAACATTTGTTGGTGGCTTCTTGTGAAGCTGATTTAAAGGCTGGTGGTTATTTGTGGTTAATATACAAAGAGGTAAAAAGAAAAACAGGGAGAAAATGGTCTTTACAAAGCACACTCCTGAGGTTTCACCATTGGGTTAACTGACATTCTTTCCTTCACTTCCCCAGTTGGGCTGACCTCAACATTCTTGGTGTCCAAGACTTCTAAAAGAATGTAAACCACATTATCTTCCCCAGAGGGGAAAACAGAAACAAAACTGGATGATATGTCAGGATAAGGAATAGGTCCACCATGTGTTTAAAAAGGAGGAAGAGCTTCACTGTAATCACACGAAAAATCAAGGTTTTGTGGACATGGATTTGTCCACATAAAAAAGAAGAGTGGCTTTGCCATTTAGTCAAAGGTCCTTTACAAGCAGTTAAAAAACAAGTTGGGAGCCATTATTCTTGGTTTCTGCCCCACACCTGTGAGATCAAGATGGGAGAGAGAATACAAAGAGATTCAAATCTCTAAAGGATTTTCAAAATGTTAAGATATTGGAAGTCAGTGGTAAAAAGAGGGAAAAGAAGCAAAGTCCTTTGGCCATCACTGAATGTTGGCAACACTGCCATTTATGGTTGCTTTGATTATGCGCTAAATTCAAAAAGTTTTAGCCATGGATAATTTGATGCTTTGGTTTTTCTTTATTCTCCTTTTTTTTTCATTGCATGTTTTCAAACGGTTTGTGTTCAAGAATCAATTTAACCACAACAAAAGAGACTCTGATTCAGAATGTGTGTGACTTCACTTGACGTGGAGGAAATGGCAAATCAGCTCTGAAAAAGAAAGGAAACTCAGACTCACATGCCTTCCTCTTTTCCTCAAAAACATTTTTTAGATATTTTCACCTCATATTATCTTTAAATCCTCACTTTGAAAAAGGTCCTTTAAATGTCAATTATTCTCTGAAGGCTCAGTCATAAGTCCTCTGTTTTTCTCATTCTATGCACTTCAAGTAACTGCATTAACTTGCAGAATCTCAAGTAGCATCCATGCACTAGTCATCCTCCTATCTTTGTCTCTAGTCCACTTCTGCTGCTGTTTGGACTTGCTTATCCAACTGCCTAATGAACAGTAGTCTACTTGATATCTCATAAGCCCTCCAATGCATCATGTTCAGAAGTGAGCTCATGTCCTTCTTTGCTCTCTCGCTATCTAGGCATTTCCCCTATGTTGCTTGTCTTCAGTGTCTACCCAAAGTAGCCCAAATCATTAATCCAAGGAGCTCTTTGACTTTTATGTCTCATCTAATTAATGACCAAGTCCTGAGAATCTGCCTTAATATCACTTTAATAACCATCTATCTCCATCTCCACTGTCCCCCAAATCATCATCTCTGACAAACTGTTGATACAGCACCCTAACCAGTCTCTTTGCCACTGATTTTACTCCTAGTCAACACATTTACCATCCACACAGCCCTCAGGGTGATCTTTCTTGATACTCATAAAGTACAAACCTGATCACAACATTCTAGCTTAAAGCCCATTAGTAACTTTCATCACTCTTATTAATCAAGTCTAAACAACTTAATTTAAAAGACTCCTACTATCTAGCCTATGCCTACTTCTCCACTGCTGAGGCTTCACTTCCACCTCCAATCACACCTAAGCAGCTTTTAGTCCCTTAGTAAAACCTATCACGCTTCCAGTTGGAATATGCTGTTCTCACTGCCTATCCCCAATCCAAATGTCACTTTCTTAGGGTTATCTTTCTTTGCTTTAAACTAGATCAAGGTCCCAGCTAAGCCTATATAACACCTTAACATCACATACTGTTGCAATTGTGTGCAATGGCTCCTCCACTATACTGTCAGTTCCATGAGGGTGGGCACCATGTTGGTCTTGATAACTACTATTAAACACCTAGTACTTGGGACGTATTTAATAAATAACCATAGGGGAGCCTGGGTGACTCAGGTGGTTAAGTGTCTGACTCTTGATTTCGGCTCAGGCTATGATCTCCAGGTCCTAATTTCAGGGTCATGGGATTGAGCCCTATGTGGAGCCCCACACAGCTCTGTATTCAGTGGGAATCTGCTTCTCTCCCTTTCCCTCCCCCTCTGCCCTGCCCATCCCCTACTTTCTCTCTAAAATAAACAAAATACATATTTAAAATAAATACTCCTTGAACAAATGAATGTATTTATGTATTTTTTTCCTTCAACAGCACAATAGGCCACATGATCTGCTGGATAGTTATCAATGATTGGCTCATTTACCACAGAGGAAATATAAGCCATCCCACATAGAATTTAAGATTCTGGGTGCTCCATAATCATGACATCTCATAGAATTTATAGGCATCACTCGTCCCAAATTCTGCATAGTTAACAGGATGGTAGCAGGGTCAACTAAGCTTGGCCAGGGCCGAAGACAAACTTGCCTTTGGCTATCTAAAATTCATGGGTAGAATAAATGAATTAAGCTCTTAAATGGCTATTTACTACCTCTATCTACTCTTTTGGATCCCTCAATCTAATTGTAAGGATAGCTACCATCAGTTACCTATTTAGGTCCTGATCATGTTGCCAGTGAAGTGCTTTTGTGAACTTTTTCAGCTTCGAGAACGTGAGAAAACTCATGGGTTTATACAACCATTATAATGGCACCTAAGTTAGTTGGAACAGTTTTAAAAAAGGCTTATTTTAACTCTAATTCTTGCTTACGTTTTCTTAGGGTTAGATATAACATTAGATGTAACCTCTTGACATAGTTGTAACTGAATAGAAGATGCAATGATAATGCTACAGTGTAAAAATATGACTCAGTTGTGCCAAAGCTAAATCACAAGACATGAACCAAACAAAAAGTATGCCACGTGCAGTGGGCTTACCTCATGACCAGCATTCTGCTCCTTGCTGCTGCCCCTCAGATTATGACCATCTCCAAATGGTCCCAAGAGTATTATATCAAACAAGAATTTTCCATGTCTTAGTTATGCTTAAGGCTTACTAATACAGAGCTACATTATTAAACCAAAAGTCATTATTAATTTAGTAGTTTTATTGCTCTGTAGTGCTTAGGGTGATAAAATATAGTAACAATTAGGAATTAAAACATTTTCAGTGTTCTCTTTAATTCTGCCCCTCAACTACTGATGCTTCAAATCCCAGCACTAGAAATTATAAGGTAAGATGCTGCAAAGAGAGAAAGCTATGGAATAAATTAGATCAACACTGGATAAACTCAGTAAGAATAATTATATTCAATGACCACACTGGAATCTCTTCAGTACCTAAGTTGCCATTAAAAATGAACTAGGAAACTGATAATATAGTAACTCTGCCACACTGCTGGAAAACTGTATAATGGCTTTCTATTTAATGCCCCTTCCAAAGGTAGTAGTCAAAAAGAGACTGGCCTTTGTAGGGACACCTAGAGAAGAAACTTGGCTCCATCTATGAATTCCTTGTCTCCTTAAAGCTTTAATCCTCAGAAATGAAAAGAGAGTGACAACTATCTCATATGATGGCTCTGAGCAATGAATTAAGGCCTGTAAATTTCCTAGCACATGGTGAGGTACCTAACCCATAATAGATATTTTTATTTTTATTTTTTTAAAGATTTATTTATTCATGAGAGATAGAGAGAGAGAGAGAGAGAGAGAAAACGAGAGAGAGAGAGAGAGAGAGAGAGAGAGAGGCAGAGACACAGGCAGAGGGAGAAGCAGGCTCCCTGCAGAGAGCCCAACATGGGACTCCATGGGACTCCATCCCAAGTCTCCAGGATCACGCCCTGGGACTCCATCCCAAGTCCCCAGGATCACACCCTGGCGCTAAACCACTGAGCCACCGGGCTTCCCTAGATATTTTTAAAAGTTAGTTCTCTTCCTTATTCCTTTCCCTACCCACCCTCAAGTACCTATCTTATGCTGTGGGAATCACACAACCGATGGGCAAAATGGAAACCACTCAGATCTCATATTAGCAGGTCCCATTCTGTTGGCCTCTCTTTAGAGTATTTTGTCTGTTATTTTTCTTATAGAAATTAGAGTTGTTTTTTGTAATATTTCTTCCACGATAATGAATAAAGGGCATTTTGTAACTTTGTGTTTAACACAGTCATAATTCAGCACAGCAATCTAATAAAATTCATTTTTAAGTTTATAATTCTACAACTACTCTACTTCTATTTGATGACAGCATATTAAGCCTCAAGTTCATTGTATACCTAAACACCAAGAAACTCACAATGTAACTGTCTCATCAATTTCAAGTTTAAATGTATATTAGCTGGCTTAACACATCAAATTGTTTGCAGCTGAGAGGCAAAGATTTTCTTATGCTCTTTTCTATACTGAACATCAGCAAGTAAGGTATGCTTTGAGCGTAAAAGAGGTTTATTGAAATGGGAATCAATTATTTCAGCCCACATAGTACTATTTAGTGAATTCACAAATTTGTTTATTCAGTCAGCAAGTATTAAAAGCCTTCTATGTGCCGAGCACTGAACAAGTTCTGAGGCATGTAGTTGCAGCTCTGTACTTCTAGAGTTGATTTACAATGCAAAATCTAAAACATGTTCATAGTTTTATCTAATGAGTATAATCCACCATGATTCTTCTTCTTCCTAACTATAATAATAATAATAATAATAATAATAATAACACACGCTAAGTGCTTATAATAGTGCCTGAAACAATGCCAAGTACTTTATCCCATTTACTCTTCACAACATTTATATAAGGCAGGGATTATTATAATCACATTTTACCAGATGAAGAAAAATGCTATGGGAAGAGTACTTAACTTGCCAAGGCCACCTAGCTAATAACGAAGAAAGCTGAAATTCAAACCAAGTCCTGACTCTAGAGTCCACTCCCTAAAGTCTAAACCAGTACTACTTAAAGTCTGGTCCTCCATGGACTGGCAGTATCAGCAACACCTGGAAATTTGTTAGAAATACAGAACCAACTCAATCATAATTTTGCAGAGTGTGGCCAGCGATGTGTTTTAAACAAGGCTTCCACATGATTCTTATGCATGCTAAAGTTTGATAAGAATTACTCTAAACCACTCACTATACAAACTGTTCAGTCCTCCTGCTTCATAATACACTAATGGCATCAGGTCAGATTACTGTTCACTTGCATTAAAGAATTTCTAGCTCTCATAATAGTTGCCCTTTGGCTGGATTCTATGGGTAGTTAAAATATAACTCTGCACCATATCCTTTAAGTAGGGTGACTATTCATCCTAATCCTCCTGGGACAGTCCCATTGAGCCTATCATGTAATCAACAGTAGCCTTTTTCACTCTCAGAAGTGCTATAATTTAGACCAAAAATCATATGGTGGCCCTAGCTATAGGGCCTGTCAGTCTCCAACATCATGGCCTACCACTCACCCTCAACTTCTATGTCCAAGTTACAATAATGGCCTTCTTTCAACTTATTAAAAATCTCAAACTCACATAAGGGTATACCACTTCTGTTCCCTCTTCCTGGGAGGCTCTTCCTCTAGATCACAGAATGACTTGATCCTCCTCACTAGCATTTCAAAGGTAGACTAGTACGAGGAATCTGCACTGTATACAGGCAATTTTGAGTATTTTTAAAATAACAGTAAAAGAAACTAAAACTATGTCTTGCTATTTATTTATTTATTACTCTGCACCAGCAAGTATAAACAATGTTAGTGATACAATACTGCTCCTCCTTGAAAAAGATTTTGTTACTTGTCTCTTAAACAATGTATTCTACATGGAAGTTAATATGGAGAACTCCCAAGTAGATAGGTGGCCTCCAACAGACACAACATAGATACTTAAATTCATCTCAAGAGAAAATTCCCAGCAGAATAGATAATAGTTATAAAATAGAACTTATTTTGGGTAGTACCTATCTCCAACCTCTGTATTACCACATGTTCCTGAGTTTAAACAATAGATTTAAAATAAGTCTTGGTAGCACAGTAATTCTGAAGATGAAGAAACTGAACTTGCTTCAATTCTATCATCTTATTTGGCTTCTTGAAGGTGATTTGTATTTAAGATTTAAAACATAAGGGGTACCTGATTGGCTTGGTGGGAAGAGCATGTGACTCTTGGTCTTGGAGTAGTGAATTTGAGCCTCATGCGAGGAAGAGATTAAATAAATATAAATAAATAAATAAATAAATAAATAAATAAATAAATAAATAAATAAAATAAGGGCACCTGGGTGGCTTAGTGGTTGAGCATCTGCCTTTGGCTCAGGTCATGATCCCGGGCTCCAGGGATCGAGTTCTGCATCAGGCTCATTTCAGGCAGCCTGCTTCTCTCTCTGCCTGTGTCTCTGCCTCCCTTTCTGCGTCTCTCATAAATAAATAAAATAATATCTTTAAAAATAAATAAATAATTAACTTTTAAAAAATGATTTGAAACATAGGGACATTGAAGGGAGCCAGAATAGCCAAAACAGTCTCAAAAACAAAAACAAAACAAAAAAAACCCACATTGGAGGATACACATTTCTTTTTTAAAATTTTTTACTTAAATTCAATTTAGTTAACATATAGTGTATTATTAGTTTTGGGGGGGGGGATTTAGTGATTCATTAGTGGCATATAACACCCAACACTCATTACTGCATGTGCGCTCCTTAAGGCCCATCACCCAGTTACTGCATCCCCCCACCCACCACCCCTCCAGTAACCCTGTTTGCTTCCTACAGTTAAGAGTCTCTTGAGCAGCCTGGGTGGCTCAGTGGTTTAGTGCTGCCTTCAGCCCAGGGCCTGATCCTGGAGTCCTGGGATCGAGTCCCACGTTGGGCTCCCTGCGTGGAGCCTGCTTCTCCCTCTGCCTGTGTCTCTGCCATTCTCTCTCTCTCTGTCTCATGAATAAATAAATTAAGAAAAAGAGTCTCTTATAGTTGCCTCCCTCTCTGTTTCTATCTTATTTTATTTCGCCTTCCTTTCTCCCATGTTCATCTGGTTTTTTTCCTTAAATTCCACATGTGAGTGAAATCATTTGGCATTTGTCTTTCTGACTTATGTTGCTTAGCATAATACCCTCTAGTTCCATCCATGTCATTGCAAATGGCAAGAGTCCATTCTTTTTGATGGCTGAGTAATATTCCATTGTATATATATACCACCTCTTCTTTATCCATTCATCTTTCAATGGACATTTGAGCCCTTTTCATAGTTTAGCTATTGTGGACATTGCTTCTATAAATACTGGGTGCAGGGTACTCCTTCAAATCACTATTTTTATAACCGTTGGATAAATACCTAATAGTACAATTGTTGGGTCATAGGATAGTCCTATTTTTAACTTTTTGAGGAACCTCCATACTGTTTTCCAGAGTTTCTGCACAAGTTTGCATTCCCACCAACAGTGTAAAAGAGCTCCCCTTTCTCCACATCCTTGCCAACATCTATTGTTTCCGGAGTTGTTAATTTTAGCCATTCTGACCAGTGTAAGGTGGTGTTTCATTGTGGCTTTGATTTGCATTTCCCTGATGCTTAGTGATGTTGAGCATTTTTTTCATGTGTCTGTCAGCTATTTGTATGTCTTCTTTGGAGAAATGTCTGTTCATCTCTTCTGCCCATTTCTCGAGGATTCACATTTCTTAATTTCAAAATGTACTTCAAAGCTACAGAAATCAACAGTTTGGTACTCGCATAAGTGACATATGTCAGTGAAATACACTTGAGAATCCAGAAATAAACATTCACATTAACAATCAATTGCCAAAACAACTCAATGGGGGGAAAATCTTTTCAACACATGGTACTACATGCAAAAGCATGATGTTGCACCGTCATCTGAAATCAAGTCAAAATGGACCAAAGACCTAAATGCAATAGCTAAAACTATAAAAGTTTTAGAAAAAAAACATGGGTCTAAATCTTTGTGAGATTGGATTAGGCTATGGTTTCCTAGATATGACACCAATAGCATAAATAATAACAACAAAAATAGATATCAGGCTTCATCAAAATTAAAAACATTTTTGTGCTTCAAAGGACACCATCAAGAAAATGAAAGACAACACACAGATTGTGAGAAAATTTGCAAATCATGTCTGATAATGGATTTGTGTCTGGAATATATAAAGAATTCTTATCACTCAATAATAAAAAGACAAAAGGGCAATTGAAAATTGGCAAAGAAGATATATAAATGTCCAATAAGAAAACTAAAAGATGCTCAACATCATTAGCCATCAGGGAAATACAAATCAAAATCACAATAAACCACTACTTTATAACGAGTAGAATGGATAGACTCAAACTGTGATAATAACAAGTGTTGACAAGGACATGGAGAAGTTACAACCCTCTTACTTTGCTGGTTGGAATGTAAATGCTGCAGCCACACTGGAAAACAGTCTGGAAGTTCCTCAAAAGATTTTAACATAGAGTTTCCAGATGACCAGACAATTCCACTCCTAGGTATATACTTGCCAAAATATAAACATATGTTCACAAAAAAATTTGTACAGGTATATTCATGACAGCATTATTCATAATAGCAAAACTATGGCAACAACCCATAGGTCCATCAAGTGATGAATGGATAAATAAAATATGATATATCTATATAACGAAATATTATTCAGCAATAAAAATAATTAATTACATATGTTGCAACATGGATGAACATTAAGAACATGATACTAAGTGAAAAAAGTTGGTCACAAATGAGAACATATTCATGATTCCATATATATGAAATTTCCAAAAGAAGCAAATCCTTATTAGACCTAGAAGGTGGTTTCCTAGGGCCAGGGGAGAAGTAGTGGTATAGAGAAATAAGAGTGAGTGATAAAGAACATGGTGTTTCTCTTTTGGGGTGATGAAACATTCTTTTTTTTTTTTAAAGCACATTCCATGCCCAGAATGGAGACTAACATAGGGCTTGAACTCATGACCCTAAGATCAAGATCTGAGCTGAAATCAAGAGTCAGACGCCTAACTGACTGAGCCACCCAGGCACCCCAGGGGTGATAAAATGTTCTAAAATGCATTATGATGATAATCACACAATTCTATGTGTGTACTAAAACCTACTGGACTATACAATTTAAATAGGTGAATTATATGGATACGTGTATCTCAATAAAGCTGCCTTCCCCCAAAAAAAGATTTAAAGTAGTGAAACATGGTGCAAACTGCACACTATGTAGGTATGTTATTTTTTTTTTTATAAAAAATGATGCCATTAAAAATACTAATCCATTACCTCTCCCTTTTTTTGGTACAGTAATGCTTATTTTATTTTTTAGATTAATTTTGCATGATAACATGAAGTTGAGTAACTTTTTCTCATTGTATTTTTTTTCTGGCCATTATTGTCATCCTTTTCATTGCAGGATTATTATTAAAAATAATTTTGTCTAATGAGAAGGGAAGTGTTAAAAATTATTTATCCTAGATGGCAAGTATACTAGAAATGTCATTGTTGCTCAATATTATTTTCTAGATTTTTGCTCAAATGTCAGCATTTTCGAGAAGCCTTTCCTAACCACTCTATTTAAAGTAGACATCACTCCATGTCCCTGAATGACATTCCTTTCTATCAGTTTTACTTTCTTCATAACTCTTATAATCATCTGATATCATATGATTTGTTTTACTCCTGTCTCTACCACTAGAATGTTAATTCATTAAAGAAAGGGCTATCTTACTCATTGCTGTGTCCTCAATGCATTGTACATATTCAATAAATTTTTGATGAATAAAAAATCCCACAAAAAATATATCTACTGCTTAAATTTCTTTACATAGAAAATTAAAAGGATGATTTTATCTTTGTGTGCTCTTCTCATCAAAGTATTTCCTATATGCACATCATATTCTACTAGATACTTCAAAGATATCTGGACATTCAAAATCCCTTTGTCTAGGACTTTGAAACACTCACAAAAATACGTATGGCATTTTATGCCTTTGCATTGTCTTCAATGAAGTTTATAAACTATAATTCATTCAACTTTGCAATGTGTCTTTTTTTTTTAAGATTTTATTTATTCATTCAAGAGAGACACACAGAGAGGCAGAGACATAGGCAAAGGGATAAGGAGGCTCCCTGTGAGGAGCCCAATGTGGGACTCGATCCCAGGACACTGGGATCACGCCCTGAGCTAAAGGCAGACACTCAATCACTGAGCCACCCAGGTGTCCCACAATGTCTCTTTTTTAATGTTACCAAAAAAACCCATAATTTTTAAAAGTTAGTCATCTTAGATTATCCCAGAATTCGTTATTCAAGTCTAGTGATAAAAATCAGCCTCTTTCATTGAACCTAGATATTGCTGTATTTTGTTAAACAGATGTTAAAACATTTACTTCTGAGAACTGGGTGTTATTCTGTAAGTTGGCAAATTGAACACCAATAAAAAATGAATTTATTATAAAAAAATAAAAATAAATAAAACATTTACTTCTGAAAACTTGACAAATTTTTATAGAAACTACTTCTTTTCTATTTCTGTTTTATCCCTCTTTCAAAGTAATCATGATATTTTTTTTAATCATGATATTTTTAAAATAAAATGGAACTCTGTTATAATATGGCTCAATATTACAACTGTTTATGTAGGCCATAGATCAAATACTGTCCTTCCCAAAATGTGACAATCACACATAATATATATATGACCACACTACAATTCTTTTGTTAGTCATGTGCTGGGATATGGAAGTTAAGAAAAAAATATATTTCTAAGTGTATAGGTATGTTAATATAATATTCCTTCTATAAAAAGCTTCTAAACATAATGAAATAATCTTTGGACTACTTTTCTAAAAAGATATTTTGAATAATAAATTTGGTGGATTTAGGTGTTTGTATATAGATCCTCAACTACTTAACCAAACTAAATCCTACATTGCAGAATGGTTAATTGCCTTGAATCTAGAGTCAGAATGCCTATGCTTAAATTCCCAACTGACCACTTACTAGCTGCATGACATTGGCCAAATTACTTATTTTTTCTATACTTCAGTTTTATAACCTTTAAAGTGAAAATAATAGTACTCATGACAAGAGGTTGTGATAAATATATAAGTTAATCCATGTAGAGTATTTAGAACAGTGCTTGCTACATAGGACAGTATCAAAAGAGCTGGTCATTGTTTTTAGCTCAAAAGGAAAAAAACATTTAAAATTAAAGTCTTAGTTAACATTAATACATCATTAGAAATACAAGACACCATCTCACATACTTTAATACAAAATTAGTAGGATGACTTTATTTTAGGTTCAGGCTTTCCATGTGTAATTATATTTTACTTGTGCAGTGAAAGTAAGTAATGGCTTTCTAAAATGAAAATTTATGCAGAAGCCTAAAAGATGCAAGAATGTTTTCTTATACTATTGCAGCCTAGTAGGAAAAAAAGGATCCATGGCCCTCCTGCTAGGTTTAGACTAGACGCTTTTCTTAAACAGTCACATATTTCTTCATTAAACTGTTTTTTAATGGCCCTTTTGATGACTGCCAGTTTCCTCCACAATAAAAGAAGTTTTGACCTGTGAATTCATTTTTTTAATCTAGTAATAACTTTGAATACATTAACTGAGCATTGTGGACCAAATAAGGAGCCAATTAGTTGTATTTTCCATCATCTGAATGAAATACAAATGAATCAACTTCATCACTAAACTTAAAAGGCTGTCTTCATTGGCAAAGAAGCCTAAATATTGTTTTGCTAACTCAAATTCCTTTTTGAGAATAAGGAAAGTTGAATTATCTGTGACCTGAAAACAAGTGAGTTTCATTTTCCCTTTCCGCCACTCTGTGAAGGCAAGTCAAGTGATCTAGTACCGTTCTACAGTAGCAGTCCCCATAAAATTACTGTAAGAACTCGTTACTTAGAGCACTGCCTATAAATTATGACCCTGCACAGTATTCATTTTCATAAATAGACGCTATTTATCTTTCCTTCATCATTACTTCCCTTTCCCACACATTTAGATATTGGGATGATGTGATGAATGCATCTACTCATCAAAATACCATCTTTGGTAAATATACCTCACAGATAATTAACTTATCAACTAGTCACAACGAGTCAGAAAAGAGACAACCATGAGTCTGTAATCTTAGTGCAAGCACACTCCAACCATATCTGCTTTTATAAAACAAAATCCTTTCCCTTCAAACACTTAGCTTTTGAGATATAAACTAAGAATATTTCAAAAATACACACATTAAACATAACACCAACATTTTGTGCCCCTTTAGGTACTGTGTGAGGTACATTGAGCCGAACAGGAAATACAGTTTGTCTCACCAAAGGATATTGGAAAAGATCCTAATTTTCAGCATTTTTATGTGCACTTTCTTTGAGGTTACAAAAGAGAAAGTGAAATATCAGTTTTAACTTTAAATGTGTCACCACAGATTTGGAGATTTTAATATTATAAAACTAACAACTCAATTGGGATTTACTGATAATTCACAATTGAATGTTTAAATGCACATATAAATGCATTTTTTCTTTTGAATATGTATCTACAGATTCAAATGGCCTTTCATTTTCCTAATTATTTGCTTACATTGTTGCTAAAGTATAATACATGCAAGGTCCAATTTTAAATACCCTGCTTTATTTTTTTTCTTTTTAATAACCCTGCTTTAAAAATATTTCTACAGTTATTGTTTTCATAGAATTCATTTTTTTAAAAAAGTTGAGGAATAATGCAGCTAATGATATGAAAGGTAAAGATAATGAAACCATTTAATGTTTAAAGACAATTAATTAACTGGGCAGCTAACTAAAGAGAGTACAAAACCCTTATTTTTAATACTCACAGATTTTATTTTGAATATTTGTTCTGTTGCATATTTTTCTGTCAGGCAAAGTCTCCAAGTTGGGAATGGACCCTGTCAAGTCTCTGAAAATGGATTGTTCAAAAATCTTAATTATAAGAAAGTAAACAAAGAGCCGGTTGAAGTTGTGCAGAGTTCTAATGAGTTAATGTAACAAAACTTGAGCAAAGTCAACCCTCTTCAAAGCCAGCAGGCTCGGCTCTGACAGTCATCCATCAAACTGAAAGTCTCCTTAATAAATGCCAATTATAGCGCATATATGCACAAATGTGGCAAGCATAAGCCATAGGATCATTTCCTTCCGAGAAAACTAGTGACCAAGAAAACACCCAGGCAGTATAAGCAACCAGCCCACCCGACAGTAAGGTTTGCTCCTGATTGGAATACTAACCAGCATTATTTTTCTCTCTTTGGAAAAGTTCAGAACCACACAGAATTTTGTTTGGGGTTATACAAATTCCTTCACAATTTGTATAGAAGTCTAACATAACTTTTTAAAAGCCATGACATGCCCATAATGTATACAGAGTCTCCGACTTCCGCCGTAAGCGAAGCTTTTTCCTAACTTAATCATACTCAAATTTCACCCCTTTTAAAGATCCTGATTCAAAAATGTTCACTCATTCTCCACAGTCCACAAATTTATACCATCTCTTCCTGTGGTATTTTATGTGCATAAATTAAAAAAGAATGGCCTGCAATGAGGATTAAAAGGTTGAAAAAAATCATAGACTTTCTAAATTTAGTTCATTTTTCTTATTTTAACTGTCAAAATATGTGTGTTAACAAAACATATATTTTCCTATACTCATAAAATAATCCATTTATGTTAACTTTATTACCTAGAGGAAATGCTGGCTCAACTTAGATAGGAAGTTGCATCATAGGCTTAGTATCATATCACTATGTAACTCAGCATCTATGAGAAATAAATATATGAGAATGCTTGAGAAATAACTAAAATATGTCTTCACTGGTACATTAGCTCTTACTGTGGAATTCACACCATTATATGATTCCCCACTTTCACAAAGTTTCTCTTATGCCTTTTTCATTATCTATCTGGCTAGGAGCTTGAGCCCATCCTCAAACAGGTTTCTTAGAGGAATTTGATGACATCAGGGAGTGGGGAGGGAACTTTCTTAAAGTGTATGAGCACGGACCTTTTGTCCAGAAACACAGACCCAGATTTTATATCACAGCATTATTTCTTTGATAGAGATAGATAGGATTTCAGAAAGAAGGGCTATATCCTCCTATGATGACAGAGATAATTAATGGAGTAAATGAAAACGTTCATGTTTGATATTTTTATGCAAATAGATTAGAAGAGTCTGCATTAGCCCCAAGTTGATGTCTTATCTAATTGTCCTTTAAAGTGACATCTTCCATCACACATGCAGACCCGTGCTAAATTCATTTATTTCTATCTTGCCTGAAATTATGATGAATGGTCTGAGCTCCATTCAATTATTTAAAATGTGCAAAGAAACAGAAACAATGAAACTGGCAAAGCCCTCTACATTCTTAGGAACAATTTAGGCTAATTAGCATCAACTTCTCCCCCATTCATCATACCCCTTTAGAAATATAAACAAACTGTCAGCTCTAACCTAACAAACAGATCACTGAGCTACTTAACACAAATTATTCTTACATGAAAAGCTCCTTCTCAGGCAATATTCTCCTCTAGGGCATCTGGGAAGCTGAGCTATCAAAATTGAAGACATATGTTCCAGTCAAACTCAACTCCCGGATTGCGATGATCGCTGTTGTGACAGTTTTCAGTCAGCAGACTTCGCTGCTGGCAACAAAGCCCCAAGTTCCAGGGAAACAAAAGTCAAATGGAATGATGCAAGCAGAACCCTCAATGCAGAAGAACACCTCCTCACACCACCCATCACAATTCAGTTAGCAAGTCTCAATTCTCATGATGTCCTCTTGCAGCTCAAGGTTGAGCTACATTTGGTCTGGGGGCAATCAGAGGAAGGGAAGGTAACAAATATGGTCTTTGACAAGACAGGATTTTATCATGTGTTATTTTTCATTACGTCTTCTAAGGTTGAAGCTATATTCAGTTGAAGCCTATAAGTCATTGCCTATCATTTCAAAGAAAGTAGAAAAGGTGTAGTTGGAAGGGTCCAGGTCCAGAGAAATGTAGCTTGCAATAGAGGATGTTTCCTCAAACGGTTTTAAAAACTCTGAACTCATTCCTTTTAACTAATAAAAATATAAAATCTGTTTACCCTTTACATACTAGAACTCTGTGGTTAAGTCCTGGCCTGGATTTGGACCAAGCTAATCTTTTCTTCATTTGCTTACACGCCATCACATATATAAAACTGATTCTCATTATTTGTAATAGTTATGTTCTATAAAGTCACTGTGCACATGGAATGAGCGAATACTGAACCTACTGCTCCTAGAGGAAATACAAGATTAAGTTCCTACAAGCCCCTGGTCACAACCTTTTCATCAGCCAATCAATATGTAACCTATTTTATATGTGTTTCCATTTAAAGACATCATATTTAAAATATATTATTGATAACATTGATTTTGAACTCATAACCAATGTAACAACTGAAGCTGAAAGAAACTTGTCTAACACACGTATAGTCTCATAAGACACATGACAGCTTTCTTGCATTTAGACACACTGGACAGCACTTCAGCACTATGCTTGGAACCATTTTAACAGTGAAATCACCAACAAAAAAGCACGAAAATGTTTAAAATGTGGCACTAAATAGACAGTGAAAAGTTCACTTGTTCTTGGTATGAGAGCTGAAATGGGAAGGGCAGAGTGTCATCCTGTTTAACCTTCATGGACTTCAGTGCTTCAGATGACTCAAGTTTTTCACCACTTTGCAGATGTCCGTGAATTCCATGAAACTACCATGAGTATTGATTCTGAGGTTACAAATAAATTTTATCAAATAGGCAAATTCAGAAATACGAAATCAGCAGATAATGAGGATCAACCGTGCATTTATGCATATCTTCTCGGGACACCTGGGTGGCTCAGCAGTTGAATGCCTGCCTTTGGCCCGGGGTGTGACTCTGGAATCTCATGATTGAGTCCCACATCAGGCTCCCTACATGGGGCCTGCTTCTCCCTCTGCCTGTGTGTCTGCCTCTCTCTCTCTCATGAATAAATAAATGAAATCTTTTTTAAAAATACATATTTTCTCCCCTAGATATTTCACTGAAGATCTTTGAGGTTTTTTTCTCTCTGTAAGCAAAGGTCACAGACTGAAAGAAAAGCAAAGCCTTCATGAGTTAACTGATGAAGTGAGTGGCCACAAACTTCCTAGTGACATGGTAAAAGCCACAAAGCCTTTCAAATATGTCTTCATTTTTTAGTATCCCAGGAACATGAACATAGATGGCACCTTTAACTACCACAGTAATAGCATCAACATGTATCCAGCCCTTCCTACACAGCACTGTGTACCATGTCTCTGCCTTATTACAGAACTTGAATTACTATTATTTGCTGTATTGAATAGTTGTTATTGCTAGTAGCCATCTTCCCAATCTTCCTACCTATGTCTCAGATTTCTCACCATGATGTTTATGTAATCTCTTGGCCTCTAAGCCAATTACTGCATGCTGTAACCTTAGCCACATGACTCCTTTAGGGATCAGGATCACTACATGACTCAACTTGGGCTAATGACACACAAGGAGATATTTGCCTGGCACATGTAGCAAAAATGGTTCATCCCTCTGACAGCCATGGTAAGAACTAGCCTCAGGATAAAGCAGGTACCACAGAAAGTAGGACAGAGAAGTGTAAAGAATATGAGTTCTTGGTGATGGTATTGAGCTATTGGGAAAAGTCTCACATCTATCCCTACTCTATTTTGAAGAGTTTTCAATTCAATAATGCATAAATACCTTTTGTTGTTTAAGGCAACTTGAATAAGATTCTGTCTCTCCTGTACCCAAGAAAATTCTGATATATTTATGTGCCAGTTTTTACCCCCTGTTCCTAAGACACACACACACACACACACACACACACACACACACATTACCTGGAGTTTTCTTTTGCTCATCTTTTTATATACTCTTTACCTCCTGGCACTCATGAGTAATAATAGTAGCCACTGATAAATATATTGATTTTTCTTTTTAAAGATTTTATTTATTTATTCATGAGAGACATATATAGAGAGAGGCAGAGACATAGGCAGAGGGAGAAGCAGGCTCCCTGCAGGGAGCCTGATATGGGACTCGATTCCCAGGATCCCAGGATCATGCCCTGAGCCGAAGACAGACACTCAACCACTGAGCCACCTAGGTGTGCCAAATATATTGAACTTAATTAGTAGAATGGAGAATACCTTCCATGGATATAATCATAAACAATCTACCATATTAACCATGGAATGGTTAACCAAATGACTGATATCATACTGCTGCTCATCCATGAGAATAAAGTTCTTGTTATGATTCCCTTAAATACACATTTACATTATACACATCTATACTATAGAAGACCAATGCCTTAATATAACTGATCAAGAATCATTTTTTACTTTAACAACTAAAATTACAAAGAAAACATGATCTTGTCCACTCCCCAAAGTAGGATAATTCTTTTTCTTAAGGATTCCTAAATTCCAGGATCTCTGAATTGGGATAAAATGAATACAGCTGAATGTTACCCAAGCATTCATAAATGTAAAATAATACTCCACTTTTTTAAAGTTTCTGCCCAGCCTTTTCTTTCTCTATGGGTGGTTTTAACAGCCATGGTTATTTGTGGATGCAAAATGGTGTGTATAATAAATTGCAACTGCAATTGACTAACCTCAGAACGAGTGACAAGTGACTAATTACTCCCACAGGTGGCCAACTGCTTTGGCAATTAGCCCATTGTGGGCAAAATTCATTGCGTGTAAGAAAGAGGCTTCCTTTTCAAAATATCCACTCCTCCTTTTTGGAGGATGAATGGAGGGGAGAGGACTTACAGGAAAAAAAGCGGGGAGGGGATGAAGGTATAATGGGTAGATGGAAAAATTAATGGTTTCTTCAATAAACAAACCATTTAATCTGAAATTTTCTTCCAAGGTAGTGGAATTCTACCCAACCACGTCCTACCCAAAAAACCTCAATAATAACCTTAAAGAGGGTTCAGGCCATCTAGCTAAACATTTCAAATAATTCTAAGGTCATCTGCCATGAACAAACATTTTCTATTTAGTTTACTACATATTTGAGTGATATTCTAGCAATTTTGGAGATTATTATAGCCTATTCTTCATAGTACATAGCAAATAGCATATCAGAGTTGTGACTAAATGTATATTTTTCAGTTACTTATATATAATTACACTATTTCATTAGCTTCCTACTAAAATGTTTCTAGGTCCTAGGTAACATTCCTACAAGACAGCAATGTGGTCACGTGTAGAATTTAGATTTTGAAGATTTCTTTCCATAATAGATTTTAATAAAGAATTGGGCATTAAAATGTCCATACTACCCAAAACAAACTAGATAGTGCAATTCCTATTAAAATTCCAATGGTATCTTTTACAGAGTTAGACAAAAATCAATTCTAAAATTCATATGTGGCCAAACCTGAGTAGCCAAAGCAATATCAAGGAAGAAGCACAAAGCTGGGGGCTGATTTAGGATATACTAAAAGCTACAGTATTTTAAAACAGTGTAGTATTGGCATAAAAACAGATATGTACACTAACGGAAAAGAAAAGAGAGCCTAGAAATAAATCTATGCAACTACAGTCACCTGATCTTTGACAAAGGTGCCAAGGATACACAAATGAGAGTATCTCTTCAATAAATGGTGTGCATAGAACTGGATAGCCACAGAAGAATAGCTGGATAACTACAATTACTAATAACTAATAACTGGATAGCCACGTTACAGAAGAATAATATCAGGCACTTAACAACCACATACAAGAATACAAAATGGATTGAAGACTTAAATATAAGACCTGAAGCTATAAAACCACTAGAAGAAAATACAGGAGAAAACCTTCTAGACATTGGCATGGATAGTGATCTTTTTGAAGATGAATTCCAAAGCACAGAAACAAAAGCAAAAATAGAAAAATGAGACTGCATCAAACTAAAAAGTTCTGCACAGCAAAGAAAATAATCAACAGAGTGAAGAGATTACCTACAGAATGGGAGAAAAAATTGCAAGCCATTTTATAAGGAGTTAATATCCAAAATATATAAGGAAGGGAGCCTGCTTCTTCCTCTGCTATATCTCTGTCTCTCTCTGTGTGTCTCTCATGAAAAAATAAACAAAATTCTAAAAAAAACATTGTTGGATCAATCTCATAAAAACACTGGATCAGTGACAAATTTATTGAAGTTTTATCAAAATTGATGACTGTATTATGTTTATGTATATCCTTATTTGTAGGAAATATATACTGAAATATTTATAGAGGTTGCAATAGAATGAATGATTATGTCCTCCCAAAATTCTTATTTTAAATCCTAATGCCCATTTTGAGGGTATCAGAAGGTGAGGTCTTTGAGAGGTGATCAGGTCATGAAGGTGGAGTGCTCATGAATAAGATTAGAACTCTTATGAAAGAGATCCCAGAGATGGGTGCCTGCATGACTCTGTCGGTTAAGCAGTTGGACTCTTGATTTCAGCTCAGGTCATTATCTCAGGGTCATAAGATCAAGCTCCACATTCAGTGGGGAGTCTGCTTGAGATTCTCTCCCTCTCCCCTTCCCTCGTTCACATGCACGCTCTCTCTTTTTCTCTAAAATAAATGAATAAATCATAAATATGGAAATAAATAATAGAGAGCTCTCTCAAACTTTCCCATGTGAGGAGAGTGTAGGGAGACAGACAGCCATCCATGAACCTTGAAGCAGGCCCTCACCACACTACTAGTGTCTTGCTCTAGAACTTCCCAGGTTCTAGAATTGTGAGAAATAAATTTCTGTTGTTTAAAAGCCACCCTGGGGGATCCCTGGGTGGCTCAGCGGTTTGTCGCCTGCCTTTGGTCCGGGTGCAATCCTGGAGTCCCGGGATCGAGTCCCTTGTCGGGCTCCCGGCATGGAGCTTGCTTGTCCCTCTGCCTGTGTCTCTGCCTCTCTCTCTCTCTCTCTCTCTCTCTCACTATGTCTATCATAAATTAAAAAAAAATCTTTAAAAGCCATGGCATCCTGTTAGAACAGCCGGATGGATTAAGACAGAAAATAAAGGGCCACAATGTCTACAGTTTATTCTCAATTGGTTCAGACAAAAATAGTATCAATGGGTGAGTGGATGGATGGATGAATTGATGGATTAATAAACAGGTAGACAGGCAACTACAGAGAACAAATAGTAAAGCAAATGGGGCAAAATTTCAGCAGTGAATTTAGGTAAAAAAAAAAGTTCTTTCTAAAATTCTTGCAGTTTTTTTGTAAGTTTGTTTTTTTTTCTAAATAAGAACTGCAATTTCTAGAAATAAATACTAAAAAAATGTTCATGGTATCTACTTCTAGGACATAGAAATAAAGGGATTCTGTGGGGGCAAAGTGGGGGTAAGATTGTTGAGAGGGAGAAGGACTCTTAGCCTACATTGAATATCCTTTTACACTATCATGATTTCACATAAACATATGCTACCTTTGTAATAAGAATGACTAATTAATTTTAAAGCAGCAGCTTGCAGTCTTAGGAAGTGTGTGGCGTTTGGAGTCAGACAGACCTTGACTGAAATCCCACTAGTGCCCACTTTACTCAGGGTGTGGCCTTGACCAAGTCAAGTAATTTCCTGGAGTGTGAAATTTCTTAGACAACCTAGTTTCTAGTCCCAGCTCTGTCATGAACCCAGTGGGGAATGTTAGATCATTTTTATACACCTGGGCCACAAGTCTCTTGTCTATAAAAATGAGCCAACACAACATTTCTTTTCAAGTCCATTTTCAACAAAAGAAGTTTGGTTTACCAGAATATTATCTCCTAAATAGAAAGAGTTCTAAATTTTTTTCATTCATGTGAAGAAAAGATGATCTACCATTCTTTGGGCCAATGACTATAACCTAAACTCCTAAGAGGACTTAAAATGTTTTTTAAACCTTTGGCATTGAGGCCACACTGGTTTGTAATAACTGAGACTTCACAATATTCTTTCCCTGTTCTTTCTCCTTATCTTCCCCAGGGAGCATTTCTCAGCCTTTCTCTGTGAGTCTACCTAAAACTCTCCTGGGAAAAACATCAGAGAGTTCCTAACCCAGTAGGGCCCTGTTCTCACATCTCTTTCCCCTTAACGTTTAAACCCATGCGTTGCTGAAAGGAAATTTAATCCATATGCTTCTGAGTAATTTACACTTAACACATCAAAATATTCCATTGTAACAGTCATTTGTTGTCCCAAGAATCCTCCTGAGTCTTGTTAAGGCCTTTTATTCTTAGCAGTTTCATTTTAGTAGTTATAAATGGAATTTGAACTCTAGAAGGATAGTTCTTTCTCCTTATTATTCCTCACTTGTTTGGTAAATTTTGCCAGGCTTTCTTTTTCTCCACCTTAGGTAAGAAAGTCTTTGTTCTAAGATGCTTCTTACATTCTTTTAGTTACATAATCAGGATGTTAAGAATTACGATTTGCAGGCATCACCAATAGGCTCTATTCTAGGAACTTATATGTATTTTATTTAACCTTCCCATTGGAATAAACATAGTTTTTCCCCTCCCTTTCCAGATTCAGAACCCAAAGCCATGAGAAATTAAGTAATTGGCCTAAAATCACATAGCTGGTTATGTGAACGTAGAACGTAGAATGTAGGTGAGACTTACTCCAAACACAGCACTGCATTCTAAGTTAGATTAAAAATAAACAATGGGTGATAGTGCAACTTCCACAGCTAAAGGATTTGTTATACCCCAAAGAGTATAAGAGACATTATACCCCTGCTTCTTTGGCAATCTTTACTCATCTCAGTTCAAGTGTCATGTTCTCTTTGAAGGCTTCACTCTTCTTTGCTGTCTTACACATCCTTGCCATATCACACTGTAATATGATCATTTTTATGTCCATTTTCCTTTGAGACTACATATTTCTTGAGCTCAGGGTTATGTCTGACTAATTTTTGTCTTCCCAGAGTCCAATCCAGAGTAGAGGCTTAACAGATATCTGTCGAATTGGATACTTCTTAAGATTGAGGTGGAAATGCCACTCATTGATTCATTATTTATTCTAGGTACTGGAGACAGGGCAAGTTAAAACAAGCAGATTAC